>NC_084622.1:4182388-4274888 GCF_033978795.1 Nerophis ophidion
AAGGGTGGAATGCCATTTCCGGGTTGCGGAGGAGACCCTGCCCCAAGTGGAGGAGTTCAAGTACCTAGGAGTCTTGTTCACGAGTCAGGGAAGAGTGGATCGCGAGATTGACAGGCGGATCGTTGCGCCGTCTTCAGTAATGCGGACGCTGTATCGATCCATTGTGGTGAAGAAGGAGCTAAGCCGGAAGGCAAAGCTCTTAATTTACCGGTCCATCTACGTTCCCATCTTTCATGAGCTTTTGGTTTTGACCGAAACGTCAAGATCACAGGTACAAGCGGCCAAAATGAGTTTCCTTCGCCGGGTGGCGGGGCTCTCCCTTAGAGATAGGGTGAGAAGCTCTGCCATCCGGGAGGAACTCAAAGTAAAGCCGCTGCTCCTCCACATCGAGAGAAGACAGATGAGGTGGTTCAGGCATCTGGTCAGGATGCCACCCGAATGCCTCCCTAGGGAGGTGTTTAGGGCACGTCCAACCGGTAGGAGCCCATGGGGAAGACCCAGGACATGTTGGGAAGACTATGTCTCCCGGCTGGCCTGGGAACACCTCGGGATCCCCCGGGAAGAGCTAGACGAAGTGGCTGGGGAGAGGAAAGTCTGGGCTCCCCTACTTAGGCTTCTGCCCCCGCGACCCGACCTATGATAAGCGGAAGAAGGTGGATGGATGGATGGATGGATTCAGTTGATTGTAAAATGTGTCGATCGAAAGGGGGTCTGACGTTCATATGTTGTCAATATTCAGTGTTTTATCCTTCATAGAAAACTTTTTAAATTCCATTACGTAGTTAAAGCAGTCTGCTATAACGTTTCTACCATTCAATCAGACATTGTTTTGAGGTTTTGTATTAGTGTTCATAAAAATAGATATACCGGCCCCCAGACACATTTTTTTTCTCTAAATGTGGTCCCCGAGTCAAAAAAAAATTGCCCAGGCCTGTTGTAAGACAAACCAAACAGTCCAGTTGCGATCCATTAAATGCCCTGAGATGACAATGACCTGGATGAATGAGAACATTCATAGACAGTATACGAAATCGAATCAAACGAAAAGTGGGGCGGATGAGAACCAAGGTACCACTGTGGTATTCTTAGGCTCTAATTCTTTGCCACACGACCTTAAAGGCCTACTGAAATGAGATTTTCTTATTCAAACGGGGATAGCAGGTCCATTTTATGTGTCATACTTGATCATTTCACGATATGGCCATATTTTTGCTGAAAGGATTTAGTAGAGAACATTGACGATAAAGTTTGCAACTTTTGGTCGCTCTTAAAAAAGCCCTGCCTTTCCCGGAAGTAGTGCGGGTGACGTCACAGATTGTCGGACTCCTCACATCCACCCATTGAATACAATTTCTGGACGCCAGCAGCGCGAGCGATTCTGACTGAGAAAGCGACAATTTCCCCATTAATTGGAGCGTGGACGAAAGATTCGGCTGAAAAAAAAAATTTTAAAAAAAGCGACAGCTCCGGGCGACGGCAGTGTAAACCTTTCAGATGTAATTACACACATTTACTAGGATAATTCTGGAAGATCCCTTATCTGCTTATTGTTTTAATAGTGTTATAGTGAGGTTTTAGAGATTGTAAAGTAAAGATTGTAAAGATATACCTTGAGGTCGGATGGCTGCGTTGAACACACAGTGTGTCAGAGAGAAGCCGAGGAGCCAAGCTCACAGCTGCTGCAAAATGACAAATAATCCACGGATGTCTCCGGTAAGATATATATCACAATTTCCCCATCCAAAAACATGCTGGTTGACGTAGAGTGGGGCGGCATAGCTCGGTTGGTAGAGTGGCCGTGCCAGCAACTTGAGGGTTGCAGGTTCGATTCCCGCTTGTGCCATCCTAGTCACCGCCGTTGTGTCCTTGGGCAAGACACTTTACCCACCTGCTCCCAGTGCCACCCACACTGGTTTAAATGTAACTTAGATATTGGGTGTCACATTGTAAAAGTGCCATCTCCGGGTTGGGGAGGAGACCCTGCCCCAAGTGGAGGAGTTCAAGTACCTAGGAGTCTTGTTCACGAGTGGGGGAAGAGTGGATCGTGAGATTGACAGGCGGGTCGGTGCGGCGTCTTCAGTAATGCGGACGTTGTACCGATCCGTTGTGGTGAAGAAGGAGCTGAGCCGGAAGGCAAAGCTCTCAATTTACCGGTCGATCTACGTTCCCATCCTCACCTATGGTCATGAGCTTTGGGTCATGACCGAAAGGATAAGATCACGGGTACATGCGGCCGAAATTAATTTCCTCCGCCGTGTGGCGGGGCTCTCCCTTAGAGATAGGGTGAGAAGCTCTGCCATCCGGGAGGAAGTCAAAGTAAAGCCGCTGCTCCTTCACATCGAGAGGAGCCAGATGAGGTGGTTCGGGCATCTGGTCAGGATGCCACCCGAACTCCTCCCGAGGGAGGTGTTTAGGGAACGTCCAACCGGTAGGAGGCCACGGGGAAGACCCAGGACACGTTGGGAAGACTATGTCTCCCGGCTGGCCTGGGAATGCCTCGGGATTCCCCAGGAAGAGCTAGACAAAGTGGCAGGGGAGAGGGAAGTCTGGGTTTCCCTGCTTAGGCTGCTGCCCCCGCGACCCGACCTCGGATAAGCGGAAGAAGATGGATGGATGGATGGATATGTAAAAGCGCTTTGAGTCACTTGAGAAAAGCGCTATATAAATATAATTCACTTCACTTCACTTCATGTTCGTTTGACCGCTCTGCTTTCACAACAAACAAAGAAACGCCGACTGGGTCTCGGTGCTAAAAACAGCTGGAATCCTCTGCTTTCCACCAACAGCATTGTTCTCCATAGTCTCCATTATTAAATGAACAAATTGCAAAAGATTCAGCAACACAGATGTCCAAAATACTGTGTAATTATGCGGTTAAAGCAGACGACTTTTAGCTGTGTGTGTGCGCAGCGCTAATATTTCCTCACAGTCCGTGACGTCACGCGTATACGTCAACATTCCGCGATGTTTTCAACAAGAAACTCCCGGGAAATTTAAAATTGCAATTTGGTAAACTAAACCGGCCGTATTGGCATGTGTTGCAATGTTAATATTTCATCGTTGATATATCAATCAATCAATGTTTACATATATAGCCCTAAATCACTAGTGTCTCAAAGGGCTGCACAAACCACTACGACATCCTCGGTAGGCCCACATAAGGGCAAGGAAAACTCACACCCAGTGGGACGTCGGTGACAATGATGACTATGAGAACCTTGGAGAGGAGGAAAGCAATGGATGTCGAGCGGGTCCAACATGATACTGTGAAACTTCAATCCATAATGGATCCAACACAGTCGCAAGAGTCCAATCCGAAGCGGATACAACACAGCAGCGAGAGTCTCGTTCACAGCGGAGCCAGCAGGAAACCATCCCAAGCGGAGGCGGATCAGCAGCGTAGAGATGTCCCCAGCCGATACACAGGCGAGCAGTACATGGCCACCGGATCGGACCGGACCCCCTCCACAAGGGAGAGTGGGACATAGGAGAAAAAGAAAAGAAACGGCAGATCAACTGGTCTAAAAAGGGTGTCTATTTAAAGGCTAGAGTATACAAATGAGTTTTAAGGTGAGACTTAAATGCTTCTACTGAGGTGGCATCTCGAACTTTTACCGGGAGGGCATTCCAGCGTACTGGAGCCCGAAATGAAAACGCTCTATAGCCCGCAGACTTTTTTTGGGCTTTGGGAATCACTAATAAGCCGGAGTCCTTTGAACGCAGATTTCTTGCCGGGACATATGGTACAATACAATCGGCAAGATAGGATGGAGCTAGACCGTGTAGTATTTTATACGTAAGTAGTAAAACCTTAAAGTCACATCTTAAGTGCACAGGAAGCCAGTGCAGGTGAGCCAGTACAGGCGTAATGTGATCAAACTTTCTTGTTCTTGTCAAAAGTCTAGCAGCCGCATTTTGTACCAACTGTAATCTTTTAATGCTAGACATGGGGAGACCCGAAAATAATACGTTACAGTAATCGAGACGAGACGTAACAAACGCATGGATAATGATCTGATATAAACTATCAGACTGCGTGGTCGGTAGTAGTGGCTTTCAGTAGGCCTTTCCTCCTGTTGGTGCAGTAAGAGGGCAGTGATTGCAAAGGGGCTGTCATCATGGAGTTAAAGATGAGAAGTGATGTGTTTTCCGTAGAGCGGCCCAAGGTCGATGTTTTGTCATAGGGCTGAAGCGAGTCAAGCAGGAGAAGACACGTTCCCTGGTGACTGGCTGTCCATAATTGATTGTTTGTCCGCCTACGCCCTGAGCAGCAGCAGCCGCAGCCAGGGAGCAATTACATCTGGACTCACCTGCAGTGCTCAGAGTGCAGGCAAGTAATAACCCCAAATAGCTAAATAACACAAAACACTGAAGTCAAGGGTCCAAGGGAGCCGTACATCTGCTGCGATGGATGGCAGATGTGAACATAGGAAGTGTCTAAAACACAAATCTTCACAATTCTCCCACTGTTTTGACGGGCCCATGAGCACGCGTTCATTGACACAAAATTTGAGCAGCAACAACCACACAGACTCTTGTGCATACCCTGGATGTTGTATCTCATCACAATGTCACTTTCAATTTGCCTCAGCTCGCAGTCCATTAGGGATGGATATAATGGATTGGAAGATTTCTCGCCACACTGTGAGTGCTCGATGTAACACACAAGTAGTGTTGTCCCCATACCAATGTTTTGGTACCAATACCATCCATCCATTTTCTACCGTTTATTCCCTTTTGGGGTCGCGGGGGGCGCTGGCGCCTATCTCAGCTACAATCGGGCGGAAGGCGGGGTAAACCCTGGACAAGTCGCCACCTCATCGCAGGGCCAACACAGATAGACAGACAACATTCACACTCACATTCACACACTAGGGCCAATTTAGTGTTGCCAATCAACCAATCCCCAAGGTGCATGTCTTTGGAAGTGGGAGGAAGCCGGAGTACCCAGAGGGAACCCACGCATTCACGGGGAGGACATGCAAACTCCACACAGAAAGATCCCGAGCCTGGATTTGAACCCAGGACTGCAGGACCTTCGTATTGTGAGGCAGACGCACTAACCCCTCTGCCACCGTGAAGCCCCAATGGCAGTGCTACAATTATGTTGATACTTTTCAGTACTTTTGCAAAAGCTGAAATCTAAGTAAGATGAAATATCTCAAATAAGGGTGATATTGGCTTATTTTATGTCTGATGAGATAGTTCTTCTCACTAAGCAGGTTTTATGTTGGAGTGTTTTACTTGTTTTAAGGCTTTTGGTCCTAAATGATCTCAGTAAGATACAACAGCTTGTTGCTGAGATTTGATGACCTATATTGAATAAAACATGCTTGAAACTGGAATATCAAGTGTTGCAAAGCTGTCATTAACACTCACAAAGTAATCATTTCTTATTTCAAGCATGAAATAAAAAAATCATGACTTTGACACAATTGTGCCTCATAATTAAAACAGACGACAGCCAAATGGACTTTGCTGTTTTATTGTCAATGAAACAAGAGCAAATACTTACTCATATAGTAGTACAGTTGACACAGCACAATAAATTGACAGATAATATCTAAACATATAATATGTGACATTTCAAACTATTTTGAACTGAAACTATTCATGCACATTGAGTTAAATTCTGCAAAATTACAATTAAAACAATTTGGCTAGGGGCCGGACTGTGTGTATGTATGTGTGTATGTATATATATATATATATATATATATATATATATATATATATATATATATATATATATATATATATATATATATATATATATATATATATATATATATATATATATATATATATACATATATATATATATATATATATATATATATATATATGTATATATATATATATATATATATATATATATATGTATATATATATATATATATATATATATATATATATGTATATATATATATATATATATATATATATATGTATATATATATATATATATATATATATATATATATATATGTATATATATATATATATATATATATATATATATATATATGTATATATATATATATATATATATATATATATATATATATATATATATATATGTATATATATATATATATATATATATATATATATATATATATATGTATATATATATATATATATATATATATATATATATATATATGTATATATATATATATATATATATATATTGTGTGCGCACTTGTGCACTGCACTTTCTAAAGTAGATGTTTTTGTCACATATGCATGATTGATTGATTGAAAATGTTATTAGTAGATTGCACAGTACAGTACATATTCCGTACAATTGACCACTAAATGGTAACACCGCAATACGTTTTTCAACTTGTTTAAGTCGTGGTACAAATATATACTATCAGCATAATACAGTCATCACACAAGTTAATCATCATAGTATATACATTGAATTATTTACAATCCGGGGGGTGGGATGAGGAACTTTGGTTGATATCAGTACTTCAGTCATCAACAATTGCATCAACAGAGAAATGGACATTGAAACAGTGTAGGTCTGACTTAGTAGGATATGTACAGTGAGCAGAGAACATAGTGAGTTCAGGTAGCATAAGAACAAGTATATACATTAGAAATACATTTAATTATTTACATTAGTTTATTTACAATCCGGGGAGATGGGATGTGAATGGAGGAGGATTAAAGGGTTGAAGTTGCCTGGAGGTGTTGTGGTGCATCATGTACAGTAGATGGTAGTATTGTCCTGTTTAAGAGTGTCACAGGCTGTTTACGGCAGACAAACTGCCTTACGGTAGAGTGGTAGACGGAAACGTGACTGCTGTTGTTGTGTGTTGTTACTGTGCTGAGAGGACGTTAATGAAACTGCCTAACAATAAACCCACATAAGAAACCAAGAACTCGCCCTCGATCATTCTACAGTTACAACGTCATTGGGCAGACACACTCGCAGACACGTCACTCAGGTCCTCATGGAGCTGGAGGGGGCGTGGCCTCCAGCTCCGCCTAAATCTCGGGAGATTTTCAGGAGAAAATTTGTCCTGTGAGGTTTTTGGGAGAGGCGCTGAATTTCGGGAGTCTCCCGGAAAATCCGGGAGGGTTGGCAAGTATGCACAAAGGGCATTATTTTTTTTAAACATGCCTCAAAACAGCAGTTTGGAATTCGGGACATGCTCCCCCTGAGAGAGCATAAGGAGGTTGAGGTGGGCGGGGTTGCGGGGGTGGTATTGAGGGGGGAGGGGGTAGAGCAAAGCAGGGGGTATATATTGTAGCGTCCCAGAAGAGTTAGTGCTGTAAGGGGTTCTGGGTATTTGTTCTGTTGTGTTTATGTTGCGTTATGGTGCTGATGTTCTCCCGAAATGTGTTTGTCATTCTTGTTTGGTGTGGGTTCATAGTGTGGCACATATTTGTAACAATGTTAAGGTTGTTTATACGGCCACCCTCAGTGTGACCTGTATGGCTGTTGAGCAAGTATGCATGCATTCACTTGTGTGTGTGTGTGTGAAAACCGTAGATAATGTGCCTTCAAGGTTTATCGGCGCTCTGTACTTCTCCCTACTTCCGTGTACCACTCCGTACGGCGGTGTTTAAAAAAAAGTCATAAATTTTACGTTTTGAAAAAGATACCAATAATTTCCGATATTACATTTTAAAACATTTATATCAGCTGTCTAAAAATAACTTAACACGTTTTCAAAACGGGACTATGGCCCAAAAGGAATTATGCCCTTTTAATGATTTGGCTCGTGAAGGTCAGAAAGTTTTCTCCGCTTGAGTCGATGTTGTGCTCGCCAAGCAACTACTTATCTGGGGAAGAAATACTCACGCAAATCTCCGAGGGAACTGGTCTTTGTCTTTTGTGCGTCTCCGCGGGACAGCGGCGTGTCTCCGTTCAAGGGTATACATTAAAAGTGCTCTTTATCTCCGAAGGATGGACTGGAAATGCTTTAATGTTTTTTTACTCCGTGCTGCAAAGAGGAGATTCCCCGATAAGGTGTTGCTGCAGCAGGGATTAAAAAAGACATGAGGAAACATCCTACCTTGTAAGCAAAGACGATCCGGGCCTCCTAGGGTAAGGATTCATTAAGTGGGCGCAGATTGTTTCTCTCTCGTTCAAAGAGCTGCAGAATTGCTTCAACTGGGGCAAACAGACTGGAAAAGGACTTTCTTTATTCAAAGTTGGCTCTTCTGTCAGTGTAATGGAATTTTTAAACGACATGTGTCTTTTGGCTTTATGGTCCAGCGTTGTTATTTCACCTCGGTTACGTGTGCAAACCCAGCAGCCTGCAGACAAATTGCTGTACATTGCAGCTTTTTCCGCTAAAACGTGTGTCTTTTACAGCCTTGCTGGAGGGCACTTTTATAAATGATGTTCCCTTTCTGTTGAGAAATGCTCTCTATCAAGTGTGAAACTCCATAATAGTTAAAATATTTATGGAGGAACATGCTAGAATCTCTGCAGGCGACAACTAAACAAGTTGTACAGGGAGGGTCCATGTGCCCCCCCCCCCCCACCCCATATTTTAACCGGCAATAGCTTATTTTTCACTAAAGCTGCGTTTACACTTGTGGTTTGGTACCCAGGTCCGTGCCAAAATATAGTAGTGTTAACATGTAAAATCTCGCTTTCTGACACATTAAGTGTTGTGCTGGTCAGCGAGCTGACAGCTAGGGCTTTTGGTTTGTTGCACTCTAACCTGCACACCCTGGTTTGCCCATTGGGCGAATCCAGACTGGTTACATATACCGTATATTCCGGACTATAAAGTGCACTTAAAGGCCTACTGAAACCCACTACTACCGACCACGCAGTCTGATAGTTTATATATCAATGATGAAATATTAACATTGCAACACATGCCAGTACGGCCGCTTTAGTTGACTAAATTGCAATTTTAAATTTCCTGCAGAGTTTCTTGTATCTTGTTTCTCGTCCACCCCCGGGGGAGTTCCTTAAGGCTCTGGATGCTGTGGGGCTGTCTTGGTTGACAATACTCTGCAGCATCATGTGGACATCGGGGGCGGTACCTCTGGATTGGCAGACCGGGGTGGTGGTTCCTCTCTTTAAGAAGGGGGACCGGAGTGTGTGTTCCAACTATCGTGGGATCACACTCCTCAGCCTTCCCGGTAAGGTTTATTCAAGTGTACTGGAGAGGAGGCTACGCCGGATAGTCGAACCTCGGATTCAGGAGGAACAGTGTGGTTTTCGTCCGGGTCATGGAACTGTGGACCAATTCTATACTCTCGGCAGGGTTCTTGAGGGTGCATGGGAGTTTGCCCAACCAGTCTACATGTGCTTTGTGGACTTGGAGAAGGCATTCGACCGTGTCCCTCGGGAAGTCCTGTGGGGAGTGCTCAGAGAGTATGGCGTATCGGACTGTGTTATTGTCCAACTGGTAGGAGGCCACGGGGAAGACCCAGGACACGTTGGGAAGACTATGTCTCTCGGCTGGCCTGGGAACGCCTCGGGATCCCCCGGGAAGAGCTAGACGAAGTGGCTGGGGAAAGGGAAGTCTGGGTTTCCCTGCATAGGCTGTTGCCCCCGCGACCCTACCTCGGATAAGCAGAAGAAGATGGATGGATGGATGGAGTTTCTTGTTGAAAACGTTGCGGACTGTCAGGAAATATTAGCGCAGCACCACTTACGGCTAAAAGTCGTCTCTTTTCATCGCGCAATTACACAGTATTCCGGGCATCTGTGTTGCTGAATCTTTAGCAATTTGTTCAATTAATAATGGAGAAGTCAAAGTAGAACGATGGAGGTGGGAAACTTTTAGCCTTTAGCCACACAAACACACGGTGATTCCTTGTTTAAAATTCCCGGAGGTGAAACTTTACTGTGGATCAGAGCGGTCAAGCGAACATGGTTCCCGACCACTTGTCAACCGGCAGGTTTCGGTGAGAAAATTGTGGTAAAAAGTCGCCTCTTACCGGAGATCTGTGGAGTTTGCGCCATCCATGCAGCTGCCGTGACTTATAATAATAATAATAGTGGATTAGATTTATATCGCGCTTTTCTATTTTAGATACTCAAAGCGCTCACATTGAAGTGGGAACCCATCATTCATTCACACCTGGTGGTGGTAAGCTACGTTTTTAGCCACAGCTGCCCTGGGGTAGACTGACGACCACCAACTATCATTCATTCATCATTCATTCACCAGTGTGAGCGGCACCGGGGGAAAGGGTGCCCAAGGACACAACGGCAGCACTTTTCGGATGTCAATAGGTGGGAAGCGAACCTGCAACCCTCAGGTTTCTGGCACGGCCGCTCTACCCACTTCGCTAAGCCGTCTTGAAGCCAATGTTTCAGAGACTGGCCTCAAGACACCCGTGGACACACCCCTCCGACTATTAGGTACTAATTAATCTCACTAAAACACTAGCAACACAATCGAAAGATAAGGGATTTCCCAGAATTATCCTAGTAAATGTGTCTAAAAACATCTGAATCCGTCCCCCTTTTTCTTTTTTTACTTTATTTTTATTCTTATTTTTTTTCTAGTCCTTCCCTATCAATATCATCATCCACGGATATTTCATCCTCGCTCAAATTAATGGGGAAATTGTCGTTTTCTCGGTCCAAATAGCTCTTGCTGCTGGAGGCTCCCATTGTAAACAATGTGAGGACGTGAGGAGCCCTCATCGTCTGCGACTTCCGGTAAAGGCAAAGCTTTTTTATTTGCGACCAAAAGTTGCGAACTTTATCGTGGATGTTCTCTACTAAATCCTTTCAGCAAAAATATGGCAATATCGCGAAATGATCAACTATGACACATAGAATGGACCTGCTATCCCCGTTTAAATAAGAAAATATAATTTCAGTAGGCCTATAATGTTAAGTTAAAGTACCAATGATTGTCACGTACACATTAGTTTTAGAGAAATTTGTCCTCTGCATTTCATCCATCCCCTTGATCACCCCCTGGGAGGTGAGCGGAGCAGTGGGCAGCAGCAGTGGCCACGCCCGGGAATCATTTTTGGTGATTTAACCCCCCAATTCCAACCCTTGATGCTGAGTGACAAGCAGGGAGGTAATGGGTCCAATTTTTATAGTCTTTGGTATGACTCGGCCAGGGTTTGAACTCACGTCCTACCGAACTCAGGGCAGACACCCTAACCACTAGGCTTGTTTTTTTTTTTCTCAAAACTGGACAGTGCGCCTTATAACCTGGTGCGCCTAATAAAAGGAATACATTTGGTTGAGCTTCCCCACCTCAAAGCTTTTTTATTAGGTACATGGTGCAATGATAAGTGTGACCAGTAGATGGCAGTCAAACATAAGAGATAAGTGTATATTGCCACGATGATGGCAATATGTCTTAAGTTAATATTTTCAATATTCCATTGAAAATATAGAACATTACACACGGCGCGTAAAAATATTTCAAAATGTTGTAGTACGACTTTGGCAAGCTTTGAAGCTGCGCCGCTTGAAGGTTTGTCAGCGCATTCAACATAGGAGTAATATTATGGTGTGTGTGTATAAGGTAAGACATATTATCTGGCATTTTGTTTTGCAATATCATGCAAAAGCAACTTTTCTTACCTCCCGGTACACGCTGATCTGCATTTGGGATCTGCATAAGTCCTGAAAATTTGCACGCGTCCACGCCGACGGCGTAGTCGATAAGCTTCTTCTTTTTCTCTATCTTCTTGTCATGAAACATTCTTCCTCCGCTGTTGCCCTTTCTAATATAAAGTAGTGTAAAATTCTTACTTATATCCGTCAGTAAACTGGCCATGAAAGCGCTAAAACATATCGATGTAGTGAGTTTACATTATTCACCCTAGGAACTTTAGTTATTAGAGCTCCGGTCGTACATTTTTTCACGGGACACGGATGATTAGATGCTGCTGCTTGAAAACAGTAAGCTCCATATTTTGACACTTCTTCCATTCCCGTCCTTGCACGCTACACCGCTACAACAAAGATGACGGGGAGAAGTCGCTGTCAAAGGTGAGCCACGTAAATAAGACCACCCACAAGCGTCAGAAAGCGGCTTGAAGACGATCTGTAAAACATCATCAATGCAACATTTTGACCAAACAACCACCATTACATGTTATGTAGACCACAAGCAAGTGTTTTACATTTAGAAAACAAATATAGAACAATATGATTCCTTTATTGCGCCCTATAATCGATAGAGAAAGATACAGAAAAAGTATAAGCTTATCCACTACGCTGTCATCACAGACTACAACAACTGATGCGCACAACATTTTATAGGATTTACGCAGATCCCAAATACAGATCAGCAGGTACTTGAAGGTAAGAAAAGTTGCTTTTGCATAATATTGTGAAACAAAGTGCCAGATAATGTGTTACCTTATGCACACACCGTAATAATACTCTTATGTTTAATGCACCGACAATCCTTCAAGTGATGTGGCTTCATAGCTTACCAAAGTCGTACTAAAACATTTTGATAGAGTTTGGAGCACCTATGTAGTGTTCCATATTTTCAATGGAACATATAAAATATTGGTGATGTTTACTTAAGACATATTGCCATCAGAGTGCAGCCTACACTTATCTCTTATGTTTGACTGCCATCTACTTGTCACACTTATCATTACACATTAGGCACACCGGGTTATAAGGCGCATTGTCAGGTTTGGAGGGAAAAAAAGAGATTTTAGGTGCGCCTTATATTTAATACTATTTTTTTATTTCAAATGAAACTTTCTTGGGCAGCACGGTGTCACCATAGTTGGTGCTTGTGCCTCACAATAAGAGGGTCCTGGGTTCGATTCCTGGGCTCTGGGTATTTCTGTGTGGAGTTTGCATATTCTCTCCGGGTACTCCGGCTTCTTCCCACCTCCAACGACAATACATTTGGGGATAAATTGATTGGTGTCAGGTTCAAACACTGATGACATCTATTAAACAGACAAGAAGCAAGGAACCATGCAAAGACAGAGTTTAATTTAGTTAATGAGGAGAAATCATGGAGCTTCACACTTAGTCACAGTCTCGCCCTACGCTCTAAGGTTCAGGTCCCGCGTCACTTTTTTTACTCAGGAGTTCCACAGTCAACATCACTGAGGCCGCCTCTAAAAGGAGTGGTCACATATATTATGCAATGCAGGTCGTGGACGCACAATACGTGACGGAATGTGCTGGGGCCTTGTGATTTTGCCTTGTCTGCATCGTCTGCGTGCTGTCGTCTTATCTTCGTTGTGGTCCTTGAAGTCCTTGGCTGTTAGTGGGCTAAAACAAAGATAACATCTGCAGCTGAGGCCACCCCTCAGACATGAAGATTTTGTCCTTGCACAGATAGAAAAAGTACAGCTCAAGCACAATAGCTAATAACTACAGTAATTAACTTTAAGCATACTAAAGTTGTGTGATACTATTCATACATGTTTATTCTAACATTTGGCAACACTAAACTGGCCCTAGTGTGTGAATGTTGTGTATCTGTGTTGGTCCTGAGATGAGGTGTCCACGTGTCCAGTGTGTACCCCGCCTTCTGCCCAAGTACAGCTGGGATAGGCTCCAAATTTGTTGAACGTTCGCCTCAGTTGCAGTTACTCGCTGTTCCTCTTGCCAAATCGCCGCACTGAATTGCAGGACGCAGAGACGCACACAAATACAAGTGGAGTCACTTCTCATGCTGATTGATAAAAACTAAGTTAATGCAAAACTCAAAACCAGTGAAGTTGTCACGTTGTGTAAATAGTAAATAAAAACAAAATAGAATGATTTGCAAATCCTTTTCAACCTATATTCAATTAAATAGACTGCAAAGACAAGATATTTAACGTTCGAACTGGAAAACTTTATTTTTTTGCAAATATTAGCTCATTTGGAATTTGATGCCTGCAACATGGTTAAAAAAGACTGAGAAAGTTGAGTAATGCTCATGAAACACTTATTTGGAACATCCCACAGGTGAACAGGCTAATTGGGAACAGTTGGGTGCCATTGGTGAGCAAATGGTCGAACAGTTTAATAACAACATTTCTCAACAAGCTATTGCAAGGAACTTAGGGATTTCACCATCTATCATCAAAGTTTAGAAAATCTGGAGAAATCACTGCACATAAGCGATGATATTACGGACCTCCGATCCCTAAACCGGAACTGCATCAAAAAGCGAACACTCAGTAACACTTCAGAAAACCACTGTCAGTAAATTACAGTTGGTCGCTACATCTGTAAGTGCAAGTTAAAACTACTATGCAAATCCGAAGACATTTATCAACAACACCCAGAAACGCCGCCAGCTCCGCTGGGCCTGAGCTGATGCAGAGTGGAAAATTGTTCTGAGGTCTGACGAGTCCACGTTTAAAATTGTTTTTGAAAACTGCGGATGTCGTATCCTCTGGAACAAAGAGGAAAAGAAGCATCCGGATTGTTATAGGCGCAAAGTTCAAATGCCAGCATCTGTGATGACATGGGGGTGCATTAGTGCCCAAGGCATGGGTAACTTACACATCTGTTCACCATTAATGCTGAAAGGTACATACAAGTTTTGGAGCAACATATGTTGCCATCCAAGCAACATTATCATGGACGCCCCTGCTTATTTCAGCAAAACGATGCCAAGTCATGTGTTACAACTGCGTGGCTTCATAGTAAAAGAGTGCCGGTACTAGACTGGTCTGCCTGTGTAGTCCAGACCTGTCTCCCATTGAAAATATTTTTTGCATTATGAAGCCTAAAATACCACAACGGAGACTGTTGAACAACTTAAGGTGTACATCAAGCAAGAATGGGAAAGATTTCCCCATCAAAAGCTTCAAAAATTGGTCTCGCTCCTGATGGGTCCTGGTTCGGGCTTTGCATGGCAGCTCCCGCCATCAGTGTGTGAATGTGTGTGTGAATGGGTGAATGTGGAAATAGTTTCAAAATGCTTTGAGTACCTTGATGGTAGAAAAGTGCTATACATGTATAACCAATTTACCATTGTGTTCTGTTTTCATTGACAAATTACAAACGTACACAATGTTCCAACTTCACTGGTTTTGGGTTTTGTACAATTATATTTTTCCCTGACTTTTTAGTGCATGTTATATCTGGGGAGTTGAACTAGATCTACCTACTTCCCGTAAATTGATTTACAATTATTAGGCAATGAACGAGAGATTTAGTGTATTGTCATGTCCGGCTTCTCTGGGCCCGAGATCATTTAAGATGGACTGATGCAAAGTGTAAAAGTGTTGTGCGGTCTGATGAGTCCACATTTCAAATTGTTTTTGGGAAATAAGGTTGAGAGAATCTGGAGAAATCACTCCACAAAAGCTGTTTGGCCGGAAACAAACATTGAATGACCGTTACCTTCGATCTCTCAGGTGGCTCCGTATCAAAAAATGACATCAATCTCTAAAGGATATCACCACATGTGCTCAGGAACACTTAAAACAACCCTGTCACTAAATACAGTTTGTCGCTGCATCTGTAAGTGCAAGTTAAAGCTCTACTATTCAAAGCGAAAGTATTTATCAACAACATCCAGAAACGCCGCCGGCTTCTCTGGGCCCAAGATCATTTAAGATAGACTGATGAAAAGTGGTCTGTGGTCTGATGAGTCCACATTTCAATTTTTGGGGGGGAAATAAGGTTCAGAGAATCTGGAGATATCACTCCACAAAAGCCGTTTGGCCGGAAACCAACATTGAATGACCATTACCTTTGATCTCTCAGGTGGCTCCGTATCAAAAACCGACATCAATCTCTAAAGGATTTCACCACATGTGCTCAGGAACACTTAAAAAAACCCTGTCACTAAATACAGTTTGTCGCTGCATCTGTAAGTGCAAGTTAAAGCTCTGATATGCAAAGCGAAAGTATTTATCAACAACATCCAGAAACGCCGCCGGCTTCTCTGGGCCCAAGATCATTTAAGATGGACTGATGCAAAGTGGAAAAGTGGTCTGTGGTCTGATGAGTCCACATTTCAATTTTTGGGGGGGAAATAAGGTTCAGGGAATCTGGAGAAATCACTCCACAAAAGCCGTTTGACCGGAAACCAACATTGAATGACCATCACCTTTGATCTCTCAGGTGGCACTGTATCAAAAATCGACATCAATCTCTAAAGGATATCACCACATGTGCTCAGGAACACTTAAAAAAAAACTGTCAATAAATACAGTTTGTCACTAAATCTGTAAGTGCAAGTTAAAGCTCTACTATGCAAAGAGAGAGTATTTATCAACAACATCCAGAAACGCCGCCGGCTTCTCTGGGCCCAAGATCATTTAAGATGGACTGATGCAAAGTGGAAAAGTGGTCAGTGGTCTGATGAGTCCACATTTCAATTTTTGGGGGGGAAATAAGGTTCAGAGAATCTGGAGATATCACTCCACAAAAGCCGTTTGGCCGGAAACCAACATTGAATGACCATTACCTTTGATCTCTCAGGTGGCTCCGTATAAAAAACCGACATCAATCTCTAAAGGATATCACCACATGGGCTCAGGAACACTTCAGAAAACCACTGTCACTAAATACAGTTTGTCGCTACATCTGTAAGTACAAGTTAAAGCTCTACTATGCAAAGCGAGAGTATTTATCAACAACATCCAGAAACGCTGCCGGCTTCTCTGGGCCCGAGATCATTTAAGATGGACTGATGCAAAGTGTAAAAGTCTTCTGTGGTCTGATGAGTCCACATTTCAAATTTTTTGAGGAAATATTCGACATTGTGTCATCCGGACCAAATGGGAAGCGAACCATCCAGACTGTTATCGACCTGCAGTCCATAACTGTCTCCCGTCGAAAATGTGTGGCGCATTATAAAGCATAAAATACGACAGTGGAGACCCCGGACTGTTGAACGACTGAAGCTCTACATAAAACAAGAATGGGAAAGAATTCCACTTTCAAAGCTTCAACAATTAGTTTCCTCAGTTCCCAAACGTTTATTGAGTGTTGTTAAAAGAAAATGTGATGTAACATATTGGAGAACATGTCCTTTCCCAACTACTTTGGCACGTGTTGCAGCCATGAAATTGTACGTTAATTATTATTTGCAAAAAAAAAAAAAGTTGATGAGTTTGAACATCAAATATCTTGTCTTTGTAGTGCATTCAATTAAATATGGGTTGAAAATTATTTTCAAATCATTGTATTCTATTTATATTTACATCTAACACCATTCCCCAACTCATATGGAAACGGGGTTTGTATTATCCCTTGAGAAGATCAATAAAATGTCTGCTGAAATGTGTTTTTGCTTTCGCCATTTACTCTGTGTGTACTTTTTACTCCGAGATCATTTGTGCTGTCACAGAAAACACCAGTAGACTTGTGCAAATGTGCACTGCACCGGTAAATACCATTATTTAGAAGCCAGTGGCTCATTTAGGAGATGAAAAAGAACAACAACAAAACAGATGTCTTCATTGAACCATTTTCACATAATAAGGAGTTAATTTACATATGTTAGCGACGCCTGATTTATTACCCTGTCAGGTCCAAACGACACACTAAAATGCAACGTCTGAAATACCTCATCCTCCTTTTCACTATTTGTTATTAATACCTTCTTGTTACGAGACTGGATAAATGCATTGCTTTGTCGGAGGGAAAATAAACACGTGTCTTTTCCACGCTCCCTAGAGCACGACGAGTGCCTGAGCGGACTTCACGACTGCGACGAGAATGCCTTGTGCTTCAACATGGTTGGAGGACACAGCTGCTCTTGCAAGCCGGGCTACACCGGCAACGGAACCGTGTGCAAAGGTAGGCTGACCATATTCTGAAATCCCAAAAAAGGACACATATATGCGTGCCTAGGCCGGGACTAGGTGAAAATTTGCCAATAGTATTTGAACTTGCTTTATAAATAATACATTTATTTGAATAAAGCATTTTTTTCCTATGTTGACAGCAGTGTTGGTGCTAGGAATTTTCAAATTGGGGTCCCATGGATCCCAACAAGTCATAAAAATGGGATCGCACAGTAAAGTTTGGGGGCCCCACTTTTTTGTAAGCGTTTTGAAAACAAATTATACACGTATGCATTGTCCTGTTATATCTCACATTCTATGTAATGTTTTGGAAAAAGGTTGTCATAAGCGTTGCTTAATTCATAAAAAAAAATATATATATAAAACGAAGAAAAATTCGTATTCATATGTAAATGTATTCAGTTATAAACATTCATTCACTTTCTTCTTTTCATAAAATAAAGTTAATGAGTTTGAACATCAAATGTGTTGTCTTTGTAGTGCATTCAACTGAATATGGGTTGAAAAGGATTTGTACAAACCCTGTTTCCATATGAGCTGGGAAATTGTGTTAGATGTAAATATAAACGGAATACAATGATTTGCAAATCCTTTTCAACCCATATTCAGTTGAATGCACTACAAAGACAACATATTGGATGTTCGAACTGATAAACATTTTTTTTTTGCAAATAATCATTAACTTTAGAATTTGATGCGAGTAACACGTGACAAAGAAGTTAGGAAAGGTGGCAAAAAATACTGATAAAGTTGAGGAATGCTCATCAAATACTTATTTGGAACATCCCACAGGTGTGCAGGCTAATTGGGAACAGGTGGATGCCATGATTGGGTATAAAAGTAGATTCCATGAAATGCTCAGTAATGCACAAACAAGGATGGGGCGAGGGTCACCACTTTGTCAACAAATGCGTAGGCAAAATGTTGAACAGTTTAAGAAAAACCTTTCTCAACCAGCTATTGCAAGGAATTTAGGGATTTCACCATCTACGGTCCGTAATATCATCAAAGGGTTCAGAGAATCTGGAGAAATCACTGCACGTAAGCAGCTAAGCCTGTGACCTTCGATCCCTCAGGCTGTGCTGCATCAACAAGCAACATCAGTGTGTAAAGGATATCACCACATGGGCTCAGGAACACTTCAGTACCCACTGTCAGTAACAACAGTTGGTCGCTACATCTGTAAGTGCAAGTTGAAACTCTCCTATGCAAGGCGAAAACCGTTAATCGACAACAACCAGAAACGCTGTCAGCTTCCCTTGGCCTGAGCTCATCTAAGATGGACTGATACAAAGTGGAAAAGTGTTCTGTGGTCTGACGAGTCCACATTTCAAATTGTTTTTGGAAACTGTGGACGTCGTGTCCTCCGGACCAAAGAGGAAAAGAACCATCCGGATTGTTATAGGCACAAAATTGAAAAGCTAGCATCTGTGATGGTATGAGGGTGTATTAGTGCCCAAGGCATGGGTAACTTACACATCTGTGAAGGCGCCATTAATGCTGAAAGCTACATACAGGTTTTGGAGGAACATATGTTGCCATCCGAGCAACGTTACCATGGACGCCCCTGCTTATTTCAGCAAGACAATGTGTTGAATCAACGTGGCTTCATAGTACAAGAGTGCGGGTAATAAACTGGCCTGCCTGTATTACAGACCTGTCTCCCCTTGAAAATGCGTGGCGCATTATGAAGCCTAAAATACCACAACGGAGACCCCCGACTTAAGCTGTACATCAAGCAAGAATGGGAAATAATTCCACCTGAGTATCTTAAAAAATGTGTCTCCTCAGTTCCCAAACTGTGTTAAAATGAAAGGCCATGTAACACAGTGGTTAACATGCCCTTTCCCAACTACATAAGCATGTGTTGCAGCCATGAAATTCTAAGTTAATTATTATTTGCATAAAGAAAATAAATTTCATAAGTTTGAACGTCAAATATCTTGTCTTTGTAGTGCATTCAACTGAATATGGCTTGAAAAGGATTGGCAAATCATTGTATTCCGTTTACATTTACACCTAACACAATTTCCCAACTCATATGGAAACGGGGTTTGTATCTTAACCCCTTCTTAACCCTGTATGTACATTGAAAATACACGCGACCCTGACTCAAAACGCCGGACATTAGAGGCATTTAAGTTACCCCGCCCGGACAGCCCCGCAAAACAGGACATGTCCGAGGAAAAGAGGACGTATGGTCAGTCGATCAAAGTTACGACACATGATGCCATACCAAGTATTCTCCTGAAGGGCACATGTTATGAAAAACACTGACCTTGCAGTACCCTTGCTCGAATACACATACATATGGCTCTGGAGTCCCTGCCTGACCATCAATTGTTGGAATGCCACCAAGTCGTTTGTATGTTAGCTGCCTATTTCTAAACATGTTATCAGATGGCGGAATACGCCACCGTCGTAGTGTATTTCCTCGCATCCACAGCTCTACCACGTTGAAGCTCATTTCCACACGCGTTGTTGAGATGCACAGATGGTCATACATAGTAACATCACCTCTCAGCCGCAGAGGACATCAAAGCAAAGTGGATTCATTTCATTAAGCCCTTCCTGTCCTCAGACCATAGTGAAGAGGAGCTGGTTCTGCATGTTTGCCAGAGACAGGGAAAAAAAACAGGCTGCTCTGAACAGGGCTGGAAAGAGGTGGTTTTAAGTGTTGTTTTGTCAGGTTTGGTCAAAAGACAGGACACAGATGCAGAGTAGGGAATAATTCGGCAGGCTTTTATTTTGAAAGCTTCCTTTCACCTCCAGAGTCAGGGCAATTCAATATAAGACATGGGTGTCAAATTTGGCCCGCCGTGTAATTTCATTTGGCCCTTGAGGCAATATCAAATTACCATTAGAGATGGCCCACCGCTAGTACTCATACTTGCCCACCCTCCCGATTTTCCCAGGAGACTCCTGAAGTTCAGTGCCCCTCTCGAAAATCTCCCGGGGAAACAATTCTCCCAATTTTTTCCCGATTTCCACCCGGACAACAATATTGGTTGCATCTTTAGCGTCCTCTACAATCTGTTGTCATGCCCACTTTTCCTCCATTCAACCAGCGCACCGGTCCAGTCACATAATATATGCGGCTTGTACACACACATAAGTAAATGCAATGCATACTTGGTCAACGGCCATGCAGGTCACACTGAGGGTGGCCGTTAGAGATGCGCGGATATGCAATTATATCATCCGCAACCGCGTCACCAAAGTCGTCATCCACCCGCCGTCCACCCGAACCAACATTTTATCAGAAACGCATCCGCCCGCCACCCGCCCGCTGAAATACATCAGAGGTTGGACACCTTTACCACTCACAGAGCTGTCTAAACTCGTTTCACAGAGTAACCAAGACAATTGGAGCCGCTAAAGATCTCGCAATTGTTCAATTGGCATTCATCCTGATGACAAGAATATGGGCGTGCTGTAAAGCCATTGCCTTCAACAACATGTACACACCGGTTGTTAGTCTGGCAACATGTTGTGTGCAGCTTTCGCAATCACATGTACAAGATTAAAAGGCATACTGGATGACACAGAGTACACTGATGGTTGTGATATAAAGAACTTTAACACTTACTAATATGCGCCACGCTCTGAAGCCACACCAAACAAGATTGACAAACTGATTTCGGGAGAACATTCTCACAGTAACACAACATAGACGCAACACAACAAATACCCAGAATCCTTTGTATCCGTGACACTTCCTGAATATATTTTACACCCCCGCGCCCCCAACCCCGCCCACCTTACCGACGCACGGGGTGGGGGGGGCGGGTTAGCTGCTAGCAATAGTCAGAACTGTGTCATGGATACAAAGGATTCTGGGTATCTGTTGTGTTGCGTTTATGTTGTGTTACTGGGAGGATGTCCTTCCAAAATGTGTTTGTCAATCTTGTCTGGTGTGGCTTCACAGCGTGGCGCATATTACTAAGGGTGTTGAAATTGTTTATATCACAACCATTAGTGTACTCTGTGTCACCCAGTATTCCTTGCAGTCGTGTGCGTGTCGCTGCGGAAGCCACACACAACATGTTGCTGGACTGACAAGCAGAAATCGTACATGCTGTAGAGGGCGACAAAGTCAATGACTTCATAGCACGCCCTAATACTTATTATCTTGGTGACTGCCGGTAGTCATTCTAGAGAATAATAGCGTCTCCTATTGACTTCTTTGCTTTGTGACACGGGTCTTAAATGGCTCTTTGAATGGCAAAGAATACCGATCCCAGAACCATGTATATCAAATATTTCCGGATGATTCAATCGCCACCCGCCCGAATCTAATTAAAATCTATTTTTTCGTCATGTCACCCGCCCGACCCACGGTTTAACCGCGGACTCCGCGGATGAGACCGCAAACCGCGCATCTCTAGTGGCCGTATAAACAACTTTAAAACGGTTACAAATATGCGCCAGACTGTTAACCAACACCAAACAAGAATGACAAACAAATTTCGGGTGAATATCCACACCGTAACACAACATGAACACAACAGAACAAATACCCCGGAATCTAACTCGCTACAATATACACCCCCCACTACCACCAAACCCCGTCCCACACACCTCATTATTCCATCCATCCTCATTATTTAATTTTCTAATTTATTAGCCTGTGGATGTTGATATTTACCTCAGAAGGCTGCAAATAGAAAATATACATTAAATGTTTCATTTAAATTGTATTTAATATACCATTGATGTTTTTTTGTTCGTTTTTTGAAAGTTGATTTTGTACTATTAAGTTATATAAGGGCTTCACGGTGGCAGAGGGGTTAGTGCGTCTGCCTCACAATACGAAGTTCCTGCAGTCATGGGTTCAAATCCAGGCTCGGGATCTTTCTGTGTGGAGTTTGCATGTTCTCCCCGTGACTGCGTGGGTTCCCTCCGGGTACTCCGGCTTCCTCCCACCTCCAAAGACATGCACCTGGGGATAGGTTGATTGGCAACACTAAATTGGCCCTAGTGTGTGAATGTTGTCTGTCTATCTGTGTTGGCCCTGTGATGAGGTGGCGACTTGTCCAGGGTGTACCCCGCCTTCCGCCCGATTGTAGCTGAGATAGGCGCCAGTGCCCCCCCGCCACCCCAAAAGGGAATAAGCGGTAGAAAATGGATGGATGGAAGTTATATAAGCGTTGCTTGTCCCATAGTCAGTGTTAAAGCAAATCCGTGTAGCAAACTGAGCAATAATGAAAGTTTTATTCATGCACTTTCTCTTGCTACTTCAAGACTCGAATGCTGGAGTCATTCATTATTGTCATTTTATTTTAAACATTTTTATCAGCTTGTGGGAAAAGTTTATTTTGATATTCACCCCAGAAGGCTTCAAATAGAAAAGAGGCATTTTATTTATATTTAAATTTAATTTGATATGCCATTAATATTTTAAAATTTTTATTATTATTATTTGAAACTCGATTTTGCATGTCACTATAAAAAAGTTGTTTAAGCCATATTCAATGCAAAACTTGTTTGGGTCCCCATTAAAAGGTTAATTTGTTCAACCTTGGCTCGCGGCTTCGTTCAGTTTAAATGTTTGGCCCACTCTGTATTTGAGTTTGACAACCCTGATATAAGCTATAACTAAACTAGTAGGCAAAAAAGGCTCCCAAAAAAAAAAAAAAAAGAACGACCGAAAATCACCCTGAAAGGAGGAAAACTAAAAAACAATAACAAACTATACTTGGCGCCGTATATTCTATAAGCTTTATTATAAACAGGAGGAAAAAACAATGGCTATGAAACGTCTACGCTGTCTCTAATCTAATAAAGGTTAACAAAAAATGTCACTCAAAAAATTTGAGAAAAAGGAAGAACTGTAAGAAAAACTGAAAACTCACCACTTCGGCTGTAAAACTAAATAACACAAAATCACTCTGCTGAGGAGGAGAAGAAGAAAAACTCAAAATATCAACGAAGGGATTCAGGATCAAGGTATTAAAACACGAGACGAGGTAAGGCATGGACAGGTTTCTAGGGAGGCATCAATCAATCAATCAATCAATGTTTATTTATATAGCCCCAAATCACAAATGTCTCAAAGGACTGCACAAATCATTACGACTACAACATCCTCGGAAGAACCCACAAAAGGGCAAGGAAAACTCACACCCAGTGGGCAGGGAGAATTCACATTCAGTGGGACGCCAGTGACAATGCTGACTATGAGAAACCTTGGAGAGGACCTCAGATGTGGGCAACCCCCCCCCCCTCTAGGGGACCGAAAGCAATGGATGTCGAGCGGGTCTAACATGATACTGTGAAAGTTCAATCCATAGTGGCTCCAAGACAGCAGTGAGAGTCCCGTCCACAGGAAACCATCTCAAGCGGATCAGCAGCGTAGAGATGTCCCCAACCGATACAGGCGAGCGGTCCATCCTGGGTCCCGACGAGCGGTCCATCCTGGGTCTCGACTCTGGACAGTCAGTACTTCATCCATGGTCATCGGACCGGACCCCTTCCACAAGGGAGGGGGGGACATAGGAGAAAGAAAAGAAGCGGCAGATCAACTGGTCTAAAAAGGAGGTCTATTTAAAGGCTAGAGTATACAGATGAGTTTTAAGATGAGACTTAAATGCTTCTACTGAGGTAGCATCTCGAACTGTTACCGGGAGGGCATTCCAGAGTACTGGAGCCCGAACGGAAAACGCTCTATAGCCCGCAGACTTTTTTTGAGCTCTAGGAATCACTAATAAGCCGGAGTCTTTTGAACGCAGATTTCTTGCCGGGACATACGGTACAATACAATCGGCAAGATAGGATGGAGCTAGACCGTGTAGTATTTTATACGTAAGTAGTAAAACCTTAAAGTCACATCTTAAGTGCACAGGAAGCCAGTGCAGGTGAGCCAGTACAGGCGTAATATGATCAAACTTTCTTGTTCTTGTCAAAAGTCTAGCAGCCGCATTTTGTACCAACTGTAATCTTTTAATGCTAGACATTGGGAGACCCGAAAATAATACGTTACAGTAATCGAGACGAGACGTAACAAACGCATGGATAATGATCTCGGCGTCTTTAGTGGACAAAATGGAGCGAATTTTAGCGATATTACGGAGATGAAAGAAGGCCGTTTTAGTAACGCTTTTAATGTGTGACTCAAAGGAGAGAGTTGGGTCGAAGATAATACCCAGATTTTTTACAGAGTCACCTTGTTTTATTATTTGGTTGTCAAATGTTAAAGTTGTATTATTAAATAGAGGTCGGTGTCTAGCAGGACCGATAATCAGCATTTCCGTTTTTTTGGCATTAAGTTGCAAAAAGTTAGCGGACATCCATTGTTTAATTTCATTAAGACACGCTTCCAACTGACTACAGTCCGGCGTGTTGGTCAGCTTTAGGGGCATGTAGAGTTGGGTGTCATCAGCATAACAGTGAAAGCTAATACCGTATTTGCGTATGACGTCACCTAACGGCAGCATGTAGATGCTGAAGAGTACAGGGCCAAGGACCGAACCCTGGGGAACTCCACACGTTACCTTAACATAGTCCGAGGTCACACTGTTATAGGAGACGCACTGCATCCTATCAGTAAGATAAGAGTTAAACAATGACAGGGCTGAGTCTGAAATACCAATTCGTATTTTGATACGCTCTAATAAAATATTATGATCGACGGTATCGAAAGCAGCGCTAAGATCGAGGAGCAGCAACATAGATGACGCATCAGAGTCCATCGTTAGCAATAGATCATTAGTCAGTTTTGCGAGGGCTGTCTCAGTCGAGTGATTTGCCCTGAAACCGGATTGAAAGGTTTCACATAGATTGTTAAACGCTAAGTGCTCATTTAGCTGCTCTGCAACAATTTTTTCGAGGATTTTCGAAATAAAGGGAAGGTGAGACACCGGTCGGTAGTTTACCATGAGGTCTGGATCGAGGTTAGGTCTTTTAAGGAGAGGATGAATAACCGCTTTGTTGAATGCAACGGGAACAGTGCCCGAGGAAAGTGATAAGTTTATAATATTTAGCACTGATGGACCTAATAATACAAAAAGCTCCTTGATAAGTTTCCCAGGAAGTGGGTCAAGTAAACATGTTGTTTGTTTTATTCCATTTACACGTTGTAACAATCCTTCTAATGTTATTTCATCAAAACGAGAGAAACTATTTTGGATATTTGCAGTATCCGCCGTATATACAATCGTATCTGTGTTACTATAACCCCGTTGTAGCTGGGACGCATTGTCTTTAATCTCCTTTCTAATAAGTTCAATTTTCTTATTAAAGAACTTCATAAAGTCATCTGCCGAATGGGTGGAGCTACTGGAAGGAGTCCCTTGTTGGGTTAGCGATGCTACTGTATAAACAAGACAATCTGGCACAGAACAAAGGGAGGCGTGGGCTTATAAGACACATGAGGTGAATGGGGAACAGGTGGAAGCTATAAGGGCTCAGTTATGACATCAGACTGATGACACAAAAGGAAGGGCAAGTGATCTAAAACGAGAGGAGTTACTTTTCAAACTAAAACATGCAATTCACAAGACAGAAGAAACCAATACCAAACATCCTTCATCGCGGTGTGACATATTTTGACTGATGCATGTCATATATGTTATTAAGAAACACAGGATCTGTAGAAAAACTGCAATATATTTCCCATTTGGTAGAATTTTATGCTA
The DNA here is from genome assembly GCF_033978795.1 of Nerophis ophidion. Lineage (NCBI taxonomy): Eukaryota > Metazoa > Chordata > Actinopteri > Syngnathiformes > Syngnathidae > Nerophis > Nerophis ophidion. Next base: position 4,208,728 of record NC_084622.1, read on the forward strand.
ATTCCTAAAAAAAAAATACTACAAACATATGCACCATTCCCTTAAACCAGGGGTCTCAAACTCAATACACCTGGGGGCCACTGGATGCAAAGTCTGGGTGAGGCTTGGGCTATGACAAAAGATTTCTTAACAAAATGTTGCATACTCCTCAGCATGTCTAGTTGTATAATGACATTTCAAATTGTATTCCTTGTGCACTGCAACTTTTTCCTGTGCTCAACAAAGAAATATTGCATCCCCCACTTTTTCTGGAAATGTCTTTGCTCATCATTAACCTTTCTCTTCACTGCATACTTTGAAAAAGACATGTTTGGGGTTTGTAATTAGCCGACGCACGGATAAAAATGTTAATTCCGCAATATGTGTCGTTCCACTTTTCCTCTCTACAGCAACAGGGCGGTCGGCAAATAATAGCCGGTAAAGTACCTGGATAGCCAGCGCAAAAAAGTGACGGCTCCCGGAGTGTTATCGGGCGTCATTTAGAAATATATGTAGTGTTTATCGTGTGAGGCAATGCAAATTAAACAATAAAAAAAACTATAGTTTTTTAATTGGTTTGAATTGGTCCAGGTTTTGGGGACTGTTGTTACTGACGGACAGGTGTCGCCGTGTGACTGCAGCCAGGCACATATGAAAACCCTCGTCTCCATGGCAACGTTTCTTTCGCTTTCATTCATTTGCCGCTTATCCACCAACGCAGGGGTAGGCAACCCAGAACGTTGAAAGAGCTATTTTGGACCCAAATAACGCAACGCTGGTTAGCGCCATTCATATAAAACTTGCGGGCCGCACTAACATTAAACTTTCATATTAAGGTGGGGGCCGCAAATTAACATTTCGCGGGCCGCAATTGGCCCATAGGCCGCATGTCTGAGACCCCTGCCTTAAAACTTGAGAGAAACAAAAAAAAAATCTCAGCACTGTAGAGTTCACCCCAAATTATTTTATTTGTTTACTTTCTACATGTTTTCAAGAGACATGATCACCACCCCTAAAAGAGGCTGCTCTGAACAGGGCTGTTTAGAAGAGGTTTTAAGTGTGCTTGAGGTATATTTTGACTGACCCGTGTCATATATGTTATTCAGACACCTAGGAACTGTAGAAAAACTGCACGATATTTCCCATTTGATGGAATTTTATGCGAATTCCTAAAAAAAAATACTACAAAAATATGTTCATAAAAGAGCTGCACCAGTCACTTAGACTTTGGGAGAATTAACATAAATCATCCCAAATTAGTTTTTTTGCTTTAATTTCAATGTTTTTTCAAAAGACTTGACAACCACCCCTAAAACAGGCTGCTCTGAACAGGGCTGTTTAGAAGAGGTTTTAAGTATGCTTGTGGTATTTTGACTGACCCATGTCCTATATATTATAAAGAAACCTAGGAACTGTGGGAAAAACTGCATACTATTTCCCATTTGGTGGAATTTTATGTTAACTCCAAAAAATACTACAAACACATGTTTGTAAAAGAGCTGCACCATTCCCTTGGACTTTGGGAGAATTAACATAAATCAACCCAAATTAGTTTTTTTTGTTTTTGTTTGATTTTTTAAGTTTTTTCAATAGACCTGACAACCACCCCTAAAAAAGGTTGCTCAGAACAGGGCTGTTTAGAAGAAGTTTTAAGTGTGCTTGGGGTTTTTTGACTGTAACATGTCATGTATGTTATTAAGAAACTTAGGAACTGTGGGAAAAACTGTATATTATTTCCCATTTGGTGGAAATTTATGCTAACTCCATAAAAAATACGACAACAATATGTTTATAAAGGAGCTGCACAATTCCCTTACACTTTGGGAGAATTAACATAAATCAACCCAAATTAGTTTTTTTGTTTGTTTAATTTCAACTTGTTTTCTAAAGACTTGACAACCACCCCTAAAACAGGCTGCTCTGAACAGGGCTGTTTAGAAGAGGTTTTAAGTGTGCTTGGGGTATTTTGACTGACCCATGTCCTATATATTATGAAGAAACCTAGGAACTGTGGGAAAAACTGCATACTATTTCCCATTTGTTGGAATTTTAAGTTAACTCCAAAAAATACTACAAACACATGTTTGTAAAAGAGCTGCACCATTCCCTTGGACTTAGGGAGAATTAACATAAATCAACCCAAATTAGTTTTTTTTGTTTTTGTTTGATTTCTAAGTTTTTTCAATAGACTTGACAACCACCCCTAAAAAAGGTTGCTCTGAACAGGGCTGTTTAGAAGAGGTTTTAAGTATGCTTGTAGTATTTTGACTGACCCATGCCATGTATGTTATTAAGAAACCTAGGAACTGTGGGAAAAACTGCATACTATTTCCCATTTGGTGGAAATTTATGCTAACGCCAAACAAATACTACAAACACATGTTTATAAAGGAGCTGCACCGTTCCCTTAGACTTTGGGATAATTAACACAAATTACCCCACATTAGTTCTTTTGTTTAATTTCTACATGTTTTCTAAAGACTTGACAACCACTCCTAAAACAGGCTGCTCTGAACAGGGCTGTTTAGAAGAGGTTTTAAGTGTGCTTGGGGTATTTTGACTGACACATGTCATGTATGTTATTAAGAAACCTTGGAAATTAAGAAAAACGGCACAATTATTCAAATTTGATAGAATTTTATGTGAATTCCCCCCAAAAATACGACAAAAATATTTTTATAAAGGAGCTGCACCGTTCCCTTAGACTTTGGGAGAATTAACATAAATCAACCCAAATTATTTTTTTTTTGTTTTTGTTTATGTCAGGCTTTCCCCTGACCGTTTGTCTATGTTTTAGTTTTTTCCTCTGCATTTGTCTTTGTTTCCTCTGTGTTTAGTATCTCCTGTCTTTAGTTCCTGTCAAGTGCTCTTATTTAGGTTCAGCTTCCTGTTTGTCTCCCTGTGTGCTGTTGTCACCTCATCTGCAGCTGATTGTCACCTGGCCACACCTGTAGTCAATCAGCCCGCTCCTATTTGTTCCCACTTTGTCTTCCAGTCAGTGCTGGATCATTGTCGTTGCCACATGTCGCTCCTGTCGTTGATATCGTGTGGTGTCGTTTTATTGCAGCGTAGTGGTAAGCTACATTTGTTTGAACTTACTGTCTTTTGTTCCCTGCTTCTGTTTTGTTTTCACTCTAAAAGTAACGACTTCTGTTTTCCTGTTTGCTACCCGCTAGCTTCCACGCTAGGCCCTTTTTTTGTGTCTTGCTTGCTTCTATGTTAAAGACCCTTAGTTTGTTATCTGCCTTGTGCGCGCTTTGTGTTTGTACCCTTTTGTTTGATTTTGTCTTAGTATCTTTGTTCAATCATGTTTTCTCACTCCATGCCTGCCTCCATCTCTGCATCTTGGGGTTCGACACAAACACACTTTTTGACAGTTTAATCTCTAAGTTTTTTCAAAAGACTTGACAACCACCCCTAAAACAGGCTGCTCTGAACAGGGCTGTTTAGAAGAGGTTTTAAGTATGCTTGGGGTTTTTTGACTGACCCGTGTCATATATGTTATTAAGAAACCTAGGAACTGTGGGAAAAACTACATACTATTTCCCATTCGGTGGAATTTTACGCTAACTCCAAAGAAATACGACAAAAATATTTTTATAAAGGAGCTGCACCATTCCCTTAGACTTTGGGAAAATTAACATAAATCAACCCAAATTAGTTTTTTTGTTTTAATTTCTACGTTTTTTCAAGAGACTTGACAACCACCCCTAAAACAGGCTGCTCTGAACAGGGCTGTTTAGAAGAGGTTTTAAGTGTGCTTTGGGTATTTTGACTGAAGCACGTCACATGTTATTAAGAAATCTTGGAACTGTGGAAAAGCTACACAATATTTCCCATTTGGTGGAATTTTATGCTAACGCCAAACAAATACTACAAACATATGTTTATAAAGGAGCTGCACCGTTCGCTTAGACTTTGGGATAATTAACATAAATTACATCACATTAGTTCTTTTGTTTAATTTCTACATGTTTTCTAAAGACTTGACAACCACCCCTAAAACAGGCTGCTCTGAACAGGGCTGTTCAGAAGAGGTTTTAAGTGTGCTTGGGGTATTTTGACTGACCTAGTCAAAAATGTTATTAAGAAACCTAGAAAATGAAGAAAAGTGGCACGATATTTCCAATTTGATAGAATTTTATGCAAATTCCTCAAAAAAATACTACAAAAATGTGTTTATAAAGGAGCTGCACAATTCCCTTACACTTTGGGAGAATTAACATAAATCAACCCAAATTAGTTTTTTTGTTTGTTTAATTTCTACATGTTTTCTAGAGACTTGACAACCACCCCTAAAACAGGCTGCTCTGAACAGGGCTGTTTAGAAGAGGTTTTAAGTGTGCTTGGGGTATTTTTACTGACCCATGTCCTATATATTATGAAGAAACCTAGGAACTGTGGGAAAAACTATACTATTTCCCATTTGGTGGAATTTTATGTTAACTCCAAAAAATACTACAAACACATGTTTGTAAAAGAGCTGCACCATTCCCTTGGACTTTGGGAGAATTAACATAAATCAACCCAAATTAGTTTTTTTTGTTTTTGTTTGATTTTTTAAGTTTTTTCAATAGACCTGACAACCACCCCTAAAAAAGGTTGCTCAGAACAGGGCTGTTTAGAAGAGGTTTTAAGTGTGCTTGGGGTTTTTTGACTGTAACATGTCATGTATGTTATTAAGAAACCTAGGAACTGTGGGAAAAACTGCATATTATTTCCCATTTGGTGGAAATTTATGCTAACTCCATAAAAATACGACAACAATATGTTTATAAAGGAGCTGCACAATTCCCTTACACTTTGGGAGAATTAACATAAATCAACCCAAATTAGTTTTTTTGTTTGTTTAATTTCAACTTGTTTTCTAAAGACTTGACAACCACTCCTAAAACAGGCTGCTCTGAACAGGGCTGTTTAGAAGAAGTTTTAAGTGTGCTTGGGGTATTTTGACTGACCCATGTCCTATATATTATGAAGAAACCTAGGAACTGTGGGAAAAACTGCATACTATTTCCCATTTGTTGGAATTTTAAGTTAACTCCAAAAAATACTACAAACACATGTTTGTAAAAGAGCTGCACCATTCCCTTGGACTTTGGGAGAATTAACATAAATCAACCCAAATTAGTTTTTTTTGTTTTTGTTTGATTTCTAAGTTTTTTCAATAGACTTGACAACCACCCCTAAAAAAGGTTGCTCTGAACAGGGCTGTTTAGAAGAGGTTTTAAGTATGCTTGTAGTATTTTGACTGACCCATGCCATGTATGTTATTAAGAAACCTAGGAACTGTGGGAAAAACTGCATACTATTTCCCATTTGGTGGAAATTTATGCTAACGCCAAACAAATACTACAAACACATGTTTATAAAGGAGCTGCACCGTTCCCTTAGACTTTGGGATAATTAACACAAATTACCCCACATTAGTTCTTTTGTTTAATTTCTACATGTTTTCTAAAGACTTGACAATCACTCCTAAAACAGGCTGCTCTGAACAGGGCTGTTTAGAAGAGGTTTTAAGTGTGCTTGGGGTATTTTGACTGACACATGTCATGTATGTTATTAAGAAACCTAGGAAATTAAGAAAAACGGCACAATTATTCAAATTTGATAGAATTTTATGTGAATTCCCCCCAAAAATACGACAAAAATATTTTTATAAAGGAGCTGCACCGTTCCCTTAGACTTTGGGAGAATTAACATAAATCAACCCAAATTATTTTTTTTTTGTTTTTGTTTATGTCAGGCTTTCCCCTGACCGTTTGTCTATGTTTTAGTTTTTTCCTCTGCATTTGTCTTTGTTTCCTCTGTGTTTAGTATCTCCTGTCTTTAGTTCCTGTCAAGTGCTCTTATTTAGGTTCAGCTTCCTGTTTGTCTCCCTGTGTGCTGTTGTCACCTCATCTGCAGCTGATTGTCACCTGGCCACACCTGTAGTCAATCAGCCCGCTCCTATTTGTTCCCACTTTGTCTTCCAGTCAGTGCTGGATCATTGTCGTTGCCACATGTCGCTCCTGTCGTTGATATCGTGTGGTGTCGTTTTATTGCAGCGTAGTGGTAAGCTACATTTGTTTGAACTTACTGTCTTTTGTTCCCTGCTTCTGTTTTGTTTTCACTCTAAAAGTAACGACTTCTGTTTTCCTGTTTGCTACCCGCTAGCTTCCACGCTAGGCCCTTTTTTTGTGTCTTGCTTGCTTCTATGTTAAAGACCCTTAGTTTGTTATCTGCCTTGTGCGCGCTTTGTCTTTGTACCCTTTTGTTTGATTTTGTCTTAGTATCTTTGTTCAATCATGTTTTCTCACTCCATGCCTGCCTCCATCTCTGCATCTTGGGGTTCGACACAAACACACTTTTTGACAGTTTAATCTCTAAGTTTTTTCAAAAGACTTGACAACCACCCCTAAAACAGGCTGCTCTGAACAGGGCTGTTTAGAAGAGGTTTTAAGTATGCTTGGGGTTTTTTGACTGACCCGTGTCATATATGTTATTAAGAAACCTAGGAACTGTGGGAAAAACTACATACTATTTCCCATTCGGTGGAATTTTATGCTAACTCCAAAGAAATACGACAAAAATATTTTTATAAAGGAGCTGCACCATTCCCTTAGACTTTGGGAAAATTAACATAAATCAACCCAAATTAGTTTTTTTGTTTTAATTTCTACGTTTTTTCAAGAGACTTGACAACCACCCCTAAAACAGGCTGCTCTGAACAGGGCTGTTTAGAAGAGGTTTTAAGTGTGCTTTGGGTATTTTGACTGAAGCACGTCACATGTTATTAAGAAATCTTGGAACTGTGGAAAAGCTACACAATATTTCCCATTTGGTGGAATTTTATGCTAACGCCAAACAAATACTACAAACATATGTTTATAAAGGAGCTGCACCGTTCGCTTAGACTTTGGGATAATTAACATAAATTACATCACATTAGTTCTTTTGTTTAATTTCTACATGTTTTCTAAAGACTTGACAACCACCCCTAAAACAGGCTGCTCTGAACAGGGCTGTTCAGAAGAGGTTTTAAGTGTGCTTGGGGTATTTTGACTGACCTAGTCAAAAATGTTATTAAGAAACCTAGAAAATGAAGAAAAGTGGCACGATATTTCCAATTTGATAGAATTTTATGCAAATTCCTCAAAAAAATACTACAAAAATGTGTTTATAAAGGAGCTGCACAATTCCCTTACACTTTGGGAGAATTAACATAAATCAACCCAAATTAGTTTTTTTGTTTGTTTAATTTCTACATGTTTTCTAGAGACTTGACAACCACCCCTAAAACAGGCTGCTCTGAACAGGGCTGTTTAGAAGAGGTTTTAAGTGTGCTTGGGGTATTTTTACTGACCCATGTCCTATATATTATGAAGAAACCTAGGAACTGTGGGAAAAACTATACTATTTCCCATTTGGTGGAATTTTATGTTAACTCCAAAAAATACTACAAACACATGTTTGTAAAAGAGCTGCACCATTCCCTTGGACTTTGGGAGAATTAACATAAATCAACCCAAATTATTTTTTTTTGTTTTTGTTTGATTTCTAAGTTTTTTCAATAGACTTGACAACCACCCCTAAAAAAGGTTGCTCAGAACAGGGCTGTTTAGAAGAGGTTTTAAGTGTACTTGGGGTTTTTTGACTGACACATGTCATGTATGTTATTAAGAAACCTAGGAAATGAAGAAAAACGGCACAATATGTCCAACTTGATAGAATTTTTTGTGAATTCCCCCAAAAAATACTACAAAAATGTGTTTATAAAGGAGCTGCACAATTCCTTTAGACATTGGGAGAATTAACATAAATCAATCCAAATGTGTTTTTTTGTTTTTGTTTAATTTCTACATTTTTTCAAAAGACTTGACAACCACCCCTAAAACAGGCTACTCTGAACAGGGCTGTTTAGAAGAGGTTTTAAGTGTGTTTGGGGTATTTTGACTGACCCATGTCATGTATGTTATTAAGAAACCTAGGAAATGAAGAAAAACGGCACAACATTTCCAACTTGATGGAATTTTATGTGAATTCCCCCCAAAAATACTACAAAAATGTGTTTATAAAAGAGCTGCACAATTCCTTTAGACATTGGGAGAATTAACATAAATCAACCCAAATGTGTTTTTTTGTTTTTGTTTAATTTCTACGTTTTTTCAAAAGACTTGACAACCACTCCTAAAACAGACTGCTCTGAACAGGGCTGTTTAGAAGAGGTTTTAAGTGTGTGTTGGGGTATTTTGACTGACCCGTGTCATGTATATTATTAAGAAGCCTAGGAACTGTGGGGAAAACTGCATATTCGGTGGAATTTTATGCTAACTCCAAAAAACTACGACAAAAATATATGTTCATAAAGGAGCTGCACCATTCCCTTAGACTTTGGGAGAAATAACATAAATCCCAGGACTGTGGAGTTCACCCCAATTTTGATTTTGTTTGTTTTCTTTCTACATGATTTCTAAAGACTTGACAACCACCCCTAAAACAGGCTGCTCTGAACAGGGCTGTTTAGAAGCGGTTTAAGTGTGTTTTGGGTATTTTGACTGACCCATGTCATATATGTTAAGAAATGTAGGAACTGTGGGGAAAAACTGCATACTATTTTCCATTTAGTGGAATTTTTTGCTAACTCCAAACAAAAACTACAATAATATGTTTATAAAGTAGATGCACCGTTCACTTAGACTTTGGGAGAATTAACATAAATCCACCCAAATTAGTTTTTTGGTTTGTTTAATTTCTACATGTTTTCTAGAGACTTGACAACCACTCCTGTGTATTTATCCTGTTTATTTTTACAAAATTTGCAAAAATCCTCTCACCCCCAAAAAATGTTTTAACCATTTTCATTTTGGGCTATTATTTGCAGAATTGTCAAGACAAAAGTGAAATATTCCATTTTTAAATAAGGGGGGGGGGCTGTACAATCCATCCGGAAAGTATTCACAGCTCTTCACTTTTTCCACATTTTGTTATTGTACAGCCTTATTCCAAAATGTAATAAATTATTTTTTATCCTCAAAATTCTAGACAATACCCTATAACAGTGTGTTTGTGTTTTGTTTTTAAGTTTTGTAGATTTAAAAAAAAAAAACACATGCACATAAGTATTCACAGCTTGCCCAAAGATAGGTGTGCCAAGCTTGTAATTGCTATTCCTCAGTATTGGTCAAAGACCGAATACTTATGTACATGTGATTTAGGAGTTTTGAATACATTTGCAAAATTAAAAAAAAATGTGGGGCTCTTTAGCGGGGTTTTTAGTGTGCTTCCGTTATTTGACTGAAGCACGTTACATCAATCAATCAATCAATGTTTACTTATATAGCCCTAAATCACTAGTGTCTCAAAGGGCTGCAAAAACCACTACGACATCCTCGGTAGGCCCACATAAGGGCAAGGAAAACTCACACCCAGTGAGACGTCGGTGACAATGATGACTATGAGAACCTTGGAGAGGAGGAAAGCAATGGATGTCGAGCGGGTCTAACATGATACTGTGAGAGTTCAATCCATAATGGATCCAACACAGTCGCGAGAGTCCAGTCCAAAGCGGATCCACCACAGCAGCGAGAGTCCTGTTCAGAGCGGAGCCAGCAGGAAACCATCCCAAGCGGAGGCAGAACAGCAACGCAGTGATGTCCCCAGCCGATACACAGGCAAGCAGTACATGGCCACCGGATCGGACCGGACCCCCTCCACAAGGGAGAGTGGGACATAGGAGAAAAAGAAAAGAAACGGCAGATCAACTGGTCTAAATAGGGAGTCTATTTAAAGGCTAGAGTATACAAATGAGTTTTAAGGTGAGACTTAAATGCTTCTACTGAGGTGGCATCTCAAACTTTTACCGGGAGGGCATTCCAGAGTACTGGAGCCCGAAATGAAAACTCTCTATAGCCCACAGACTTTTTTTGGGCTTTGGGAATCACTAATAAGCCGGAGTCCTTTGAACGCAGATTTCTTGCCGGGACATATGGTACACTACAATCGGCAAGATAGGATGGAGCTAGACCGTATAGTATTTTATACGTAAGTAGTAAAACCTTAAAGTCACATCTTAAGTCCACAGGAAGCCAGTGCAGGTGAGCCAGTACAGGAGTAATGTGATCAAACTTTCTTGTTCTTGTTAACAAACCTAAGAACTCTGTAAAAACTGCATATTACGTCCATTTCGATGGAATGTATGCCCGCTCCTGAAGAATTGACTGCAAAAATGTTTATGGAGGAGCTGCACCATTTTCCTGGACCTTGAGAGAAATAAAACAAATCACAGCAAAGTGGAGTTCACCCCGAATTAGTTTTTTTTTTGTTTTCTTTCTGCATGACAGACATGACAATCAGCTATACAACCGGCTGCTCATAACAGTGCTGTTTAGAGGGGCTTTAAAGTGTGCATGGGGTAATGGGATTGAAGCATCTCACTTAGGAAGTGTTTAATAGAGGATGCATAAAATGAGACATGCTACTGCTGTAAATACATACTTTATTGGAATGTGTCCTCCTTCCTGAAAAGGAATAGAATGTTTATGGAGGAGCTGCAGCATTTCCACTTGTTGGCATTGAGAGAAAATATGCATCACTTTTAAAGTCAGCCCAAATGAAAGGTTTTGATCGTGTTTCTTCATCTAGACCAGGGGTGTCAAACTCAAATACAGAGTGGGCCAAAATTTTAAACTGAACAAAGCCGCGGGCCAAGGTTGAACAAATTAACCTTTTAATAGGGACCCAAACAAGTTTTGCATTAAATATTGAACACGCGAGGCTTATATAACTTTATAGTGACATGCACAATGGAGTTTCAAATAATAATAACAATAATAATAATAAAAAAATATCAATGACATATCAAATCAAATTTAAATAAAAATTGTATGCCTTTTTTTTCCATTTGCAATTTTCTGAGGTAAATATAAAAAATGTTCCACAGGCTAATAAGAAACTAATGAATGAACCAAACATTCAAGATCCCAAGCCTGGATTTGAACCCAGGACTGCAGGACCTTCGTATTGTGAGGCAGACGCACTAACCCCTCTGCCACCGTGAAGCCAGCTTTGAAGTAGCAAGAGAAAATGCATGAATAAAACGTTAATTATTATTCAGTTTGCTGGAAGTTTCCCAGAAGAGTTAGTGCTGCAAGGGGTTCTGGGTATTTGTTCTGTTGTGTTACGGTGCGGACGTTCACCTGAAATGTGTTTGTCATTCTTGTTTGGGGGCTTCACGGTGGAAGAGGGGTTAGTGCGTCTGCCTCACAATACAAAGTTCCTGCAGTCCTGAGTTCAAATCCAGGCTCGGGATCTTTCTGTGTGGAGTTTGCATGTTCTCCCCGTGAATGCGTGGGTTCCCTCCGGGTACTCCGGCTTCCTCCCACTTCCAAAGACATGCACCTGGGGATAGGTTGATTGGCAACACTAAATTGGCCCTAGTGTGTGAATGTGAGTGTGAATGTTGTCTGTCTATCTGTGTTGGCCCTGCGATGAGGTGGCGACTTGTCCAGGGTGTATCCCGCCTTCCACCCGATTGTAGCTGAGATAGGCGCCAGCGCCCCCCGCGACCCCGAAAGGGAATAAGCGGTAGCAAATGGATGGATGGATGGATTCTTGTTTGGTGTGGCTTCACAGTGTGGCGCATATTTGTTACAGTGCTGAAGTTGTTTGTACGGCCACCCTCAGTGTGACCTGTATGGCTGTTGACCAAGGATGCATTGCATTCACTTGTGCGTGTGTGTGTGTGTGTGTGTGTGTGTAAAAGCCACAAATATTATGTGACACGCTGTTAGTTTGGAGGAAAAGCGGACGTGACGACAGGTTGTAGAGAACGCTAAAGGCAGTGACTTAAATGCACGCCCCCAATATAGTTGTTCAGGTGGAAATCAGTAGAAATTCGGGAGAATGGTTGCCTCGGGAGATTTTCGGGAGGGGCACTGAACTTCGGGAGTCTAGCGGGAAAATTGGGAGGGTTGGCAAGTATGAGTATTAGCGGTGTTACAGCGGCACCGACGCTGTATAACACTGGCGGGCCAGCTCTAATGCTAAATTGATATTGCCTCAAGGGCCAAATTATATTACACGGCGGGCCAGATTTGGCCCGCGGGCCAGAGTTTGACACCCATGATCTACATGTTTGCATGGGCTGTTTATAGAGTTATTTTTAGTTGAAAAAAAGAGATGAAGTAAAACACAGCACTATGTCATCAGTTTCTGATTTATTAAATTGTATAACAGTGTAAAATATTGCTCATTTGTAGTGGTCTTTCCTGAATTATTTGGAAAAAAATATATAAAAATAACTAAAAACTTGTTGAAAAATAAACAAGTGATTCAATTATAAATATTTCTACACATAGAAGTAATCATCAACTTAAAGTGTCCTCTTTGGGGATTGTAATAGAGATTTATCTGGATTCATCAACTTAATTCTAAACATTTTTTCACAAAAAAGGAATCTTTAACATCAATATTTATGGAACATGTCCACAAAATATCTAGCTGTCAACACTGAATATTGCATTGTTGCATTTCCTTTCACAGTTTATGAACTTACATTCATATTTTGTTGAAGTATTATTCAATAAATATATTTATAAAGGATTTTTGAATTGTTGCTATTTTTAGAATATTAAAAAAAAATCTCACGTACCCCTTGGCATACCTTTGGGGCGGTCATAGCTCGGTTGGTAGAGCGGCCGTGCCAGCAACTTGAGGGTTCCAGGTTCGATTCTCGCTTTCGCCTTCCTAGTCACTGCCGTTGTGTCCTTGGGCAAGACACTTTACCCACCTGCTCCCAGTGCCACCCACACTGGTTTAAATGTAACTTAGATATTGGGTTTCACTATGTAAAGCGCTTTGAGTCACTAGAGAAAAGCGCTATATAAATATAAATTCTCTCTCTTCTCTCTCTTCGTCATGTCTTGTGATCATGTTTTGTTGAGTTATGTTTTGTTTTGTTTAAGACTCCATTGTTTTCTGTTTTTGCACTTTCTTGTTTGCTTTGTTACCATAGCAACCATTAGTTTCACCTGTGTCACATTTGGAGTCCGCACCTGTTTTCACTAATCATGTCACTTATTTAAACCGAAAGTTGCCAGGAAGTCAGCCTGGCAACTTTACCTCAGCTCATTTCATGCCATGTTACTCATACTGTCCATAGTTTTGCTTCTTAACATGCCACGTAAGTTTTTGTTTTTGTATGTCACAGTTATCGAGTTTGGTTTCATGTTCATAGTTTCTGCCCTTGTGCAAGTTTTTGTTCATTAGCCAAGTTATGTACCTCCATTGTTGAGCGCCTTTTGTTTTGGAAGGCGTTTCGGGGACGGCTTCATAGCTTACCAAAGTCATACTAAAACATTTTGATGGATTTTTGAGCGCCGTGTGTAATGTTCGATACTTTTAATGGAATATTTAAAATATTAGTCTTGTTGAGTTGTGTCATATTGCCATCATAGTGCAGCTTGCACTTATCTCTTATGGTTGACTGGCATCTACTGGTCACACTTATCATGACACCATGTACCATATAAAATAGTTTCGAGGTGGGTAAGCCCAACCAAACTTATTGCTTACATTAGGCACACCGGGTTATAAGGCGCACTGTTTTGAGAAGAAAGAGGGATTTTTAGTGTGTTTTACAGGCCGGAAAATACGGTACATTTGTTTTTGTTTTTTTACTGTAAATTTAAAAAAACTGCAGTTTTACAGTAACATTTTGGCACTTGTGTTGCCAGTTTGTTTGTTTCTTTTTCAATGCAAATCAACAGCTGTAGATTTTTTGGGTGTATTACTGTAAATGCCAAAGGGCACCCCAGTTTATTACAGTCAAAAAAAGTGCAGTTTTTTTATATTTAGGGAAAAATGCTGTAAAAACCACAGAATATGTGATGGATAACTAGCTTTAAAATCATTATTAGTATCTAATTCTATTTGAATATTTGATAATACATTTTTACATAACTAGACAATGTTTAAGTTACATGGAGTACAAATGTTTTTTTTCTCCCAAAATAGAAAGAAAGAATACATTGAGTAAGAAAAGTTACAGTACTTTATTGAAACATATTATTTCCAGGCTTTTGAGTATGACACCTGTGTTGTAGATAGAGAGTGAACATATACTTAACCCAAAACTAGTGAAGTCGGCACGTTGGGTAATTTTTAAAGAAAAACAGAATACAGTGATTTGCAAAACCTTTTCAACTTTTATTCAATTGAATAGACTGCAAAGACAAGATATTAAATGTTCGAACTGAACTTTGTGCCTAGAACAGTCCGGATGGTTATTTTTCTCTTTGATCCGGAGGACACTACACCCACAGTTTCCCAAATTTTTTTTTAATGTGGGCTCGTCAGACCACAGAACACTTTTCCACTTTGCATTAGTCCATCTTAGATAAGCTCGGGCCCATCGAAGTCGGTGGCGTTTCTGGGTGTTGTTAAGTGGCTTTCGCTTTGCATAGTAGAGTTTTAACTTGCATTTAGAGATGTAGCGACCAATTGTAGTTACTGACAGTGTTTTTCTGAAGTGTTCCTGAACCCATGTGGTGATGTCCTTTACACAATGATGTCGCTTTTTGATGCAGAACCACCTGAGGGATTGAAGGTCCATAATATCATCGCTTACGTGCAGTGATTTCTCCAGATTCTCTGAACATTTTGATGATTTTACAGACTGTAAAGGGTGAAATCCCTAAATTTTTTGCAATAGCTAGTTGAGAAATGTTCTTAACCTTCGTTAACCTCCGACCCGTTTTAGTTTTCAAATGCATAACAAAACACATACATTTATGTTTTTTGCATCAAGGCTTTTTGACTTTGTCAGGAACCTCTATTTTAACAAAACAAAACATTTTTTTTGTGTTTCACTAAATTATAAAATGCTCTGGTTGAAATTATGACCTTGGTGTTAGGGTCGGTTTTGACCCAATTATAAAAATAAGATTTTCAAGCAATAATTACAGTTAAATCTAAACACACTGACAGCCAGCTCCTCTCCCAATCATGTGAGCTTTAGGGGATTCTCATTTTACCTTGTTATCCAGTACAAAAACAAACAAAGTTACATGTGAGGTCAATTCAGTATAAAATGATTAAAATGAAAACATAAATACAATTTATTTAAGAGATGTGTTCTAATATCCCGCAGTTGTAGTCAAGTAACACAACATTTTATTTATTTTTTATTTATTTATACAATTCTCTTGAGGTTCATTTTACCATTTTTTTAAATTGAAATCGTGGGGTATACTGACAAAAACAGGCCCAATGGCCCACACCAAAAATATTAAAAAACAATATTTTCATGGATTAGGAAGCCTAGCAAGGCAACCAAGAGATAAGAAACAAATTGGATGATAGATAATCGTTTTTAGTGTATTTTACAGCTGATTTAAGACATGGGTCAAAACCGACCCGTTAACATAAGAGATGGTAACAGGAAGCTAACACAAGAGGAAGGTTAAACAATTTGCTCACGCATTTGTTCACAAAGTGGTGACCCTCGCCCCATCCTTGTTTGTGAACGACTGAGCATTTCATGGAAGCTGCTTTAATACCCAACCATGTTCCCAATTAGCCTGTTCACCTGTGGGATGTTCCAATTAAGCGTTTAATGAGCATTCCTCAACTTTCTCAGTCTTTTTTGCCACTGGTGCCAGCTTTATTCAAACATGTTGTAGGCCTCACATTCCAAATGAGCTAATATTTGCCAAAAAATTACACAGTTTACCACTTTGAACATTAAATATCTTGTCTTTGTAGTCCATTCAATTGAGTATAAGTTGGAAAGGATTTGAAAGTCATTGTATTCTGTTTTGTTTTTTTACCATTTGTAAATACATATTTTAAAAGATAAAGCTCAGCAAATGAATGTTTACGTATGTTTATCTACTTCATCCGTCAACGTGTGGACACTCATTAACAAACATCCCGACCGTGGATAATGAACATTTTTTTTTTTTGCATTAACCTTGGTGAGAAGCATTCATCATAATGAATCACGGCAGTAAATTAGCTCTTATTTTCTATGCAAATACGCACGTTACGCTGCTGCTGGTCTAATTGCATACTTATTAGTGCTCGTTCGTCTTGTGGAGTAATGCGTCTCCTTCTTCCTTATTTTCTTACTCAGCCATGTGCGACGGCTTGTGCCAGAACGGCGGGACGTGCCTGTCGCCCAACAACTGCGCCTGCCTGCAAGGATTCACCGGGAAGAGATGTGAGACAGGTATGTGAAAGGTTATAATGTTGGAATGTGGATCTGCTCCCTGCATCCACCTGATGATTAAATGCGTGCTCTGCTGTGCTTATTGGGCATGATTTAGTGTGTGTGTGTACGCTTCTCAGTGAGTAATGGGCTTGTAGCTCTTTTATTGCCACGATGGAGGATTTGAACTGCACATGCAGCAGTATGGGAATTACTCTACATCACACATTAATCAGCGCACACAGGCCAAGTTACAATAAGCCAGACTCCCGCGCTGATTGCCAGTGTTCAGCTCTCTGGAATTGAGTAGTTTATTGTACAAAGTCTTTGGAGGGTCACTGCCGTCAACCAGTGACGTGCGGTGAACTAATCACCAGGTGAGGCATACATACTTTTACAAACCCCGTTTCCATATGAGTTGGGAAATTGTGTTAAATGTAAATATAAACGGAATACAATTATTTGCAAATCATTTTCAACCCATATTCAGTTGAATATGCTACAAAGACAACATATTTGATGTTCAAACTGATAAACATTTTTTTTTTTTGTGTGTGTGCAAATAATCATTAACCGTAGAATTTGATGCCAGCAACACGTGACAAAAAAGTTGGGAAAGGTGACAATAAATACTGATAAAGTTGAGGAATGCTCATCAAACACTTATATGGAACATCCCACAGATGTGCAGGCTAATTGGGAACAGGTGGGTGCCATGATTGGGTATAAAAAGAGCTTCCATGAAATGCTAAGTAATTCACAAACAAGGATGGTGTGAGGGTCACCACTTTGTGGGCAAATTGTCGAATAGTTTTAGAACAACATTTCTCAAGGAGCTATTGCAAGGAATTTAGGGATTTTACCATCTACGGTCCGTAAAATCATCAAAAGGTTCAGAGAATCTGAAGAAATCACTGCACGTAAGCGATGATATTACGGACCTTCGAACCCTCAGGCGGTACTGCATCAAAAACCGACATCAGTGTGTTAAGGATATCACCACATGGGCTCAGGAACACTTCATAAGACCACTGTCAGTAACTACAGTTGGTCGCTATATCTGTAAGTGCAAGTTAAAACTCTACTATGCAAAGCGAAAGCCATTTATCAACAACACCCAGGAACACCGCAGGCTTCGCTGGGCCTGAGCTCATCTAAGATGAACTGATGCAAAGCGGAAAAGTGTTCTGTGGTCTGACGAGTCCACATTTCAAATTATATTTGGAAACTGTGGATGTGGTGTCCTCCGGAACAAAGAGGAAAATAGCCATCCAGATTGTTATAGGCGCAAGGTTCAAAAGCCAGCATCTGTGATGGTATGGGAGTGTATTAGTGCCCAAGGCATGAGTAACTTACACATCTGTGAAGGCACCATTAATGCTGAATGGTCCATATAGGTTTTGGAGCAACATATGTTGTCATCCAAGCAACGTTATCATGGACGCCCTTGCTTATTTCAGCAAAACAATGCAAGCCACGTGTTACAACTTCGTAGTAAGAGTGCGGGTACTTTCCTGGCCCGCCTGCAGTCCACACCTGTCTCCCATCGAAAATGTGTGGCGCATAATGAGGCGTAAAATACGACAAGACCCTGAACTGTTGAACAACTTAAGCTGTACATCAAGCAAGAATCATATAGTTGATGTAGATGCCCTTATCGACTGTTCAGATTTACTTTACAAAAGAGAAGTGTGTGATACTTTTCTTAGTGCCTTATTTAAATTTAACTTTATTAAATGTATTTATATTATCATTTGGTGCAGACGGGCCGGAGCAGGAGTGGATAGAAAGTGAAAAAAAGGAAGCCCGAGGTGGAAATTGTCGGGACAAGAGGGGGATTAGACAGAGAGACAAAAACAACAACAGCAAACACATTAATAACAATAATAGAACAACACCAGTACATACAATATGTACAAATATGATGGTAACAGTGGTAGCAAAGAAGCTGTTAGCGAAATTAATAAAAACACAGAAATGACAATGAGCATTTTTTACACTGCAACTGGAGCAATACAAATACCAACAGAAATAGCGCTATTGATCATGAAAAATACCAACAATTGTCCTCTATTATCAACAATACAGTTGTTCAAATGCAAAAATACATATACGTAATGATAACTAAAAGATAAAAAAGGAATACCGAAAGATGGAGGGGAAGAGAGAGAATCAACCTATATTTGTCAGGACTGTGACTTGAATTTGTTTTGCTTCTTCGATGCAGAGCAAATTTAGAACGAGCCAGGCGTGAATTCAGGTACATGATTAATTTATTTACGCACTAAATACAACAAAAAAAGCAAACAAAAGGCGCTCACAAGGAGGTACGAATACTAAACTACGAAATACAAACATGAAACAAAAACACTTGTTCGATGGCATGAATAATAATGAACTATCAACAAAAACAGCATGATGGCATGGCTATGAAAAAAAACTAAAACAAAACACTTACTGTTACAAAAACAAGGGGCATGAACAGCAAGGTGCGTGGCAGGGCATGAAGGATGTGCAGTAAACAGCAAACAGAATGCATAAGCACAAGCAGTAGCAAAGTTCCCAGGCCGATAAACAGAAAACAATTGATTTAAATAGTCGCTATGTTGATGAGAATCAGGTGTGGGACTGAGGGCAGGGGGGTGACTTGGAGACCAGGTGGAAACTAATGCGTAACTATGGAAACAAACAAAACCAGGAAGTGCAAAACGGGGAAAAAAAGTCCAAAAACATGATCAAACATAAACCTAATTTACAGACATGACAATATTAACCTTGTAGATTGTTATAGTAACAATAGGTTAAGCTTTGGCAGTGTGCCATATGTTACCCAGTTTTATAACTGGCATTACAAGCTATAGCTGGAACAACTTGTACCTGTCCCTTTCGTGATCTTGACCCTTTTAAGAAACATTTTATCTTTTTATTAAAGCTTTTAAACCTACTCAGTGGGCTTGTGGTGAGAATGTCCGCCCTGAGATCGGTAGGTTGTGAGTTCAAACCCCGGCTGAGTCATACCAAAGACTATAAAAATGGGACCCATTGCCTCCCTGCTTGGCACTCAGCATCAAGGGTTGGAATTGGGTGTTAAATCACCAAAAATAATTCCCGGGCGCGGCCACCGCTGCTGCCCACTGCTCCCCTCACTTCCCAGGAGGTGATCAAGGGGATGGGTCAAATGCAGAGGACAAATTTTGCCACACCTAGTGTGTGTGTGACAATCATTGGTACTTAAGTTAAAGTTTAACTTTAATTAATGCACTCTTTAACTACCATATTTGTATTATTTTTATTATGTTTTAATTGAATTGTTGTTTTACTCCTCCTATGTTTTGTACAGCACTTTGTGATTTCATCAGTGAAAAGCACTTTAGAAATAAAATGTACTTACTTACAACATTTTGCTTCTGCAACAACTCTATTTGACCTGATTTGGTTGAAGAAGAAGGACACTTGTCGAGTATGATGCTGTTCCATTTTAAAGTTAAAGTACCAATGATTGTCACACACACACTAGGTGTGGCGAAATGTGTCTTCTGCATTTGACCCATCCCCTTGATCACCCCCTGGGAAGTGAGGGGAGCAGTGGGCAGCAGCGGTGGCCGCGCCTGGGATTCATTTCATAACCCGGTTGTCATGATATGTAGCCGGTTCATGTTTTGTTAGTTTTGGACTCCCTTAGTTCCGATTTTGTGCACTTCTGGGTTTGTTTTGCTACCATGGCTACTAATTGGTTTCACCTGCCTCTGATTAGTGTTTGGCACGTTCACCTGCTGCCGAGCACTAATCAGAAAGCTATTTATTTTCTTTGGCTTCATTGTTTGCTGTATGCAGAAGTCAAATAGGTTGATTTCTTGTTCCTTGGCTTTTAGTTCATTATTCCAGTGCTAAGTGGTTACCTTAGCTTCCCGTGCCATCGGCACGTTTTATTTTGCTTGTTTCCTGTTTTTGGTTTAATCCAGGGGTGCTCACACTTTTTCTGCAGGCGAGCTACTTTTCAATTGACCAACTCGAGGGGATCTACCTCATTTATATATATCATTTATATTTATTTATTTATGAAAGAGACATTTTTGTAAACAAGTTAAATGTGTTTAATGATAATACAAGCATGTGTAACACATATAGATGTCTTTCTTTCACAAAGACAAGAATATAAGTTGGTGTATTACCTGATTCTGATGACTTGCATTGATTGGAATCAGACAGTAATGATGATAACGCCCACATTTTCAAATGGAGGAGAAAAAGTTGTCCTTTCTGTACAATACCACATGGAAGTGGTTGGTTTTTGGCATCTAATTCATCCAGCTTCCATACACTTTACAAGAAAAACATTGGCGGCAAATTCCGTAGCTTGCTTGATTGACATTCACGGCACCCGAGGGTCTTGTGAGATGACGCTGGCTGCTGCCAGTTCATTATTATGAAAAAATGACAGAGAGGAAGGCGAGAAACACTTTTTATTTCAACAGACTTTCGCGCCGTCCCTTCCGTCAAAACTCTAAAGGCCGACTGCACATTTCCTATCTTCACAATAAAAGCCCTGCTTCATGCTGCCTGCGCTAACAAAATAAGAGTCTCGGAAAGCTGGCGTGCACAAGTGATGTGCACGCCAGCTTTCTGAGGGATCGCTTGTGCACGCCAGTTTTCCGAGACTCTGTATTTAGTTAGCGCAGGCAGCATGAAGCAGGGCTTTTATTGTGAAGATAGGAAATGTGCAGTCGGTCTTCAGAGTTTTGACGGAAAGTACGGCGCGAGAGTCTGTTGAAATAAAAAGTGTTTCTCGCCTTCCTCTCGGTCATATTTTCATAATAATGATCTTGCAGCAGCCAGCGTCATCTCACAAGACCCTCCGGTACCGTGAATGTCATTTAAGTGACGTCTTGGTGAAGATTGATGATCACAAATTTTTAGGTCTATTTTTTTTTAAAGCCTGGCTGGAGATCGACTGACACACCCCTTGCGGTCGACTGGTAGCTCGCAATCGACGTAATGGGCACCCCTGGTTTAAGCTATGATTTATGATAAACAAATCCTCTCCTACCTCACGCTGTCGTCCAGAGTGGTCCGTTTGCATCCCGGGGGAACAACCTCGCAGTAAAATGCGACCTAATGTACGGAATAGTTCTGGTTGTGCTTACCGACCTCAAAGCAATTTTATTCGGTACATGTTGTAATGATAAGTGTGACCAGTCGTACATAACAGATACATGTAGACTGCAATATGATGCCAGTTAACAACACCAAAACTTTAAATATTCCATTGAAAAACTCATCAAATCTGTCAAGATGTTTTAGTATGCCTTTGAAGATGCGACGCTTCATGGATTGTCGGCCCATTACGGCTACCGTAGTCAGAGATACAAGTATTACTATGGCACAAAATGGCACCCGTTAACACACAAATTATTTTGTTTTACGGTATTATGCCAAACCAACTTTTCTTACCTTCTGGTGCCTGCTGATGTGTATTTGAGATCTGCTTAAGTCCTGGAAATTTGCGCACATTCCGCAACTGTAGTCCGTAGTCGATGAGCTTCTTCTTTTTCGCAAAATTCTTGTTATGGGGCATTTATATTCCGCAGTTGCCATTTCTAATATAAAGTAGCATAAAGTTCCAGCTAGAGATGTCCAATAATGGCTTTTTTGTCAATATCCAATATTCCGAACTTTTAATTACTGATTCCGATACCAACTGATATCGATTTATGCAGTCATGGAATTTACACATTATTATGCCTAATTTTTTTGTGATGCCCCGCTGGATGCATTTAACAATGTTAGAAAGTTTTCCAAAATAAATCAACTCAAGTTATGGAAAAAAAATGCCAACATGGCACTGCCATATTTATTATTGAAGTTACAAAGTGCATTATTTTTTTTAACATGCCTCACAACAGCAGCTTGGAATTTGGGACATGCTCTCCTTGAGAGAACATGAGGAAGTTGTGGTGGGGGGATAGGTGGTAGCGGGGTGTATATTGTCGCGTCCCGGAAGAGTTAATGCTGCAAGGGGTTCTGGGTATTTGTTGTGTTACGGTGCAGATGTTCTCCCAAAATGTTTGTCATTCTTGCTTGGTGTGGGTTTGCATATTTTTATCAGTGTTGATATTGTTTATAAGGCCATCCTCAGTGTGACCTGTATGACCAAGTGTGCTTGCATTCACTTGTGTGTGTGAAAAGCCCTAGACATGTGACTGAACCGGCATGCTAAGGCAGTGCCTTTAAGGTTTATTGGCGCTCCGTACTCCTCGTTACGTCCCTGTACACAGCGGCTTTTTAAAAAGTCATACATTTTACTTTCTGAAACCGATACCGACAATTTTAAAACCGATACCGATAATATCTGATATGACATTTTAAAACCTTTTTTTTCCGATATCTGCAGTCCGATACTATCGAACATCCCTAGTTTTAACTTACACTATATCTCGCTATGGAAGCGCTAAAAACTACCAGTGTAGTGAGTTTACATTATTCACCCAAGGAACTTTAGTTATTAGAGTTCCGGTCGGACATTTTTCATGGGACACATTTCCAGCGTTGTTGCCCGAGTGAGTCACAGATCAGGAGATGCTGCTCCGTTATGGATTTAAGTAAAGTAATATAGTGTAAACTTTTTACTTGTATATGTCAGTAAACTCGCCATGAAAGTGCTAAAACATACCGGTGTAGTGAGTTTACTTAATTCACTCAAGGAACATTAGTTATTACAGTAATTAAAGTATTAAAGTAATATAGTGTAAACTTTTTACTTATATATGTCAGTAAACTCGCCATGAAAGTGCTAAAACATACCGGTGTAGTGAGTTTACTTAATTCACTCAAGGAACTTTAGTTATTACAGTTCTGGTCGGACGCTTTTTCACGGGACATACTGTATTTCCGGTGTGTTTTTTTTCCGTAGGAGGAGATGCTGCTCCGTTATTGATTGTCATTCATACAGTTAACTCCATCTTTTGACACTTCTTCCAACTCCCGTCCTTGCACGCTACACCGCTACAACAAAGATGACGGGGAGAAGACGCTGTTGAAGATGATCTGTAAAACATTGTGGCCAAAGAACCACCATTACATGTTATGTAGACCAGTGGTCAACAACCACCGGTCCGTGACACAGAAACATTAATTGACTTATAAACTACCGCAGTTTCTTCGAATGATCTTCCGCCTGTCCCACTAAACACACCAATAGGCTTGTTAATTGATCTATATTACAACAATTTAATTATAGTACATGAGACAATGCACATTAATGGACATATAAAATGTTAATGTTAAGGGACGGCGTGGGAGAGTGGCCGTGCGCAACCCGAGGGTCACTGGTTCAAATCCCACCTAGAACCAACCTCGTCACGTCCGTTGTGTCCTGAGCAAGACACTTCACCCTTGCTCCTGATGGGTGCTGGTTGGCGCCTTGCATGGCAGCTCCCTCCATCAGTGTGTGAATGTGTGTGTGAATGGGTACTTTGAGTACCTTGAAGGTAGAAAAGCGCTATACAAGTACAACCCATTTATTTATTTATCATTTATTTAATGTGTCAGCTTGTAGCCAAAGGCTCATTTTTTGCCACGTGTGGAAAGCCGATCCGTGAAACTAACGTATACATTAAACCGGACCCCAATGGAAAAACGGTTGGGGAACCCTGATGTCGACCACAAGGAAGTGTTTTACATTTAGAAAAAATATATATATATAACCCCTTTAATGCGCTTTATAATCCAGCGCACCTTTTGTAAGAAAAAAGACCTGAATAGACCTGCTCATCGGCAGTGCGCCTTATAATCCTATTGTCCAGAAAACACGGTAAATTGATTTGCACAATAACATTTTGGAGTTATAAGAGATAAGTGTATTTAAAGGGGAACATTATCACCAAACCTCTGCAAGCGTCAATATATACCTTGATGTTGCAGAAAAAAGACCATGTATTTTTTTAACCGATTTCCGAACTCTAAATGGGTGACTTTTGGCAAATTAAACGCCTTTCTGTTTATCGGTCTTGTAGTGATGACGTCAGAACGTGTCGTCACCGAGGTAACACACCCGCCATTTTCATTTTCACATTACAAACACCGGGTCTCAGCTCTGTTATTTTCCGTTTTTTCGACTATTTTTTGAAACCTCGAAGACATCATGCCTCGTCGGTGTGTGTAACAAGACTAACAGGGAGGGATTCAAGTTGCACCACCGGCAAGAAATCTGCCGCCAGACCCCCATTGAATGTACCAGAGTGTCTGCACATTTGACCGGCGATGCTAAGACAGACATGGCACGGAGATGTACGGATAACCTGCAGATGCATTTGCAACGATTAAGTCAAAGAAATCACAAAGGTGAGTTTCGTTGATGTTGTTGACTTATGTGCTAATCAGACATATTTGGTCACGGCATGACTGCCAGCTAATCGATGCTAACATGCTACGCTAATCAATGCTAACACGCTATTTACGCTAACTGTATGTACATTTGAAACTAGATACCCACATTTAATGCAAAACAAACACTTACCAATCGACGGATTTAAGTTGCTCCAGTGTCACAAGATGCGAAAGTCCTGATCGTTTGGTCCGCACATTTTACCGGCGATGCTAATAAGGCAGCCATGCTTTGGGCTACTTCATTAGGTACACCCATGCTATGGCCGAATAGCGTCAATAGCTATTCGCTCAATAGCTTTAATTTCAATTTCAATCTTCAATTTCGTTTTCGCTATCTGCCTCCATACTCCGACCATCTGTTTCAATACATATGTAATCTGTTGAATCGCTTAAGCCGCTGAAATCCGAGTCTGAATCCGAGCTAATGTCGCTATATCTTGCTGTGGTAACCGCCATGTTGTTTGTATTGGCAGCACTGTATGATGTCACAGGGAAATGGGCAGTCGCATCGCAAATAGCGAAAATCAAGAACTTTAAAGCTTTTTTTAGGGATATTCCGGGAGGTGTAAAATTTTGAAAAAAACTTTGTAAAATAAAACAAGCCACTGGGAACTGATTTTTATTGTTTTTAAACCTTTTGAACTTGTGATAATGTTCCCCTTTAAGGCTTAGTGTTATCTGTAGATTAGCGCATCACTACACTGCAAAAACTGAAATCTAAGTAAGATTAAATATCTCAAATAAGGGTGATATTTGCTTATTTTCTGTCTGATAAGATAATTCTTCTAACTAAGCAGATTTTATTTTAGTGTTTTACTTGTTTTAAGGGTTTTGGTCCTAAATGATCTCAGTAAGATATTACAGCTTGTTGCTGAGATTTAATGATCTATATTGAGTAAAACATGCTTGAAAGTAGAATATCAACTGTTGCAAAGCTGTGTCATCAACACTCACAAGTATAAAACTACTTTTTTAAAGTAATAATTTCTTATTTCAAGCATGACAAAAATAATCATGACTTTGACACAATTGTGTCTTATTATTAAAACGGATGACAGCCAAATGGACCTTGCTTTTTTATTTTCAATGAAACGAGAGAAAATACGTACTCATATAGTAGTACAGTTGGCACAGTATAGTAAACTGACTACTTAAACATTTAACATGTGACATTTCTAACAATTTCGAACAGAAATATTTCATGCACTTTCAGATAAATTCTTCAAAATTACAATTAAAACATTTTTGCCTGGGGGCCAGGCTGTGTATATGCGCACTAATTGACTTAACTGGCGTGATGATGTCATGTTATCGATGGAAAAATGCATTTTTAGACCACAGGATTTGCCTGGGCGGCTGGTAGACCCCAAGAGCAACAAGCAGTTGCCTTGTTGCCTTTCAATTAAGAACAATAAATTAGTTTTTAGTATAGGTTTG
The DNA here is from genome assembly GCF_033978795.1 of Nerophis ophidion. Classification (NCBI taxonomy): domain Eukaryota; kingdom Metazoa; phylum Chordata; class Actinopteri; order Syngnathiformes; family Syngnathidae; genus Nerophis; species Nerophis ophidion. The sequence goes on from NC_084622.1 coordinate 4,234,721, forward strand.
CTGGTTTCAAGAAATGTAATGTCGAGCACATATCATTGTGTCAAGAATGGTGTGAAGGTAAAACATGATTTTATCTTAACTCGAAAAAAAGGAACAAACAAAACTACCACAAAGGCAAAACTATGGACATAAAACAAAACTTGCAAACTATGGCATGAATAAAGAAAACTTACTTGGAACGAGAAAAGAGCATGAAAAAGAGCAGCATGGATCATCAGAATGAATAACAAGGGTGTGTAGAGGGTGTTGTCGCCAGGCTGATTGCCTGGCAACTACAGGCTTAAATAGAGGTGATGTGATCGACAACTGGTGCGCGAGTCCAAAAGAATCAGGTGCGTGACCTGAGGACGGGTGAAAACTAATGAGTTGTTATGGAAACAAAGCCGGGAGTGAAAAAACAGGAACTGACAGAGTGCAAAAACCAAACAGAACATGGCCGAACTAAAGATGATCACCAAGACATGACAAAAGGTCTCAAATATTTTTTTCTACCAAGAAAAGTGCACTTGTTATTAGTGAGTATTTTTGGCTTCATTGAAGTTAGCTAATATTACTTGTCTTGGAAAGTCTTGACAATTGAAATGTTCTTGTTCTATTGGCAGACAATTTGCTTAGTTCAAATAAAATACCGCTAATTTTTGTATTTTTTTTTCTTGTTTTTGAACACTCACTTTTTGCAGTGTATTATCATTTCCATTTTGTATTGTCAATAATTTGTCGGATGTAGTGGTTTCATATGTAAGTTGTTTCGTATTTGATAAGATAATTAAGGTTCAAAGAAGATAGAGGTGATGAATGGGAGATGAGAATCAGCACTTCCAATTCCGAGTCCATGGTTCTTGCCCAGAAAAGGGTGGACTGCCATCTCCGGGTTGGGGAGGAGACCCTGCCCCAAGTGGAGGAGTTCAAGTACCTGAAGGTCTTGTTCACGAGTGGAGGAAGAATGGTTCGTGAGATCGACAGGCGGATCGGTGCAGCGTCTTCAGTAATGCGGACGCTGTATCGATCCGTTGTGGTGAAGAAGGAGCTGAGCCGGACTGCAAAGCTCTCAATTTACCGGTCGATCTACGTTCCCATCCTCACTTATGGTCATGAGCTTTGGGCTATGACGGCAAGGACAAGATCACGGGTACAAGCGGCACAAACGAGTTTTCCTCTGCCGGGTGGCGAGTCTCTCCCTTAGAGGATAGGATAGGATAGGTCTTTATTGTCTTTGCACAAGTACAACGAAACTTTGTTTTCAGCACAAACCTGAGAGATCGGGTGGGAAGTTCTGCCATCCGGGAGGAACTCAAAGTAAAGCCGCTGCTCCTCCACATCGAGAAGAGCCAGCTGAGGTGGTCCGGGAATCTGGTCAGGATGCCACCCGAACGCATCCCTAGGGAGGTGTTTAAGGGCACGTCCAACCGGTAGAAAACCCAGGACACGTTGGGAAGACTGTCTCCCAACTGGCCTGGGAACGGCTCGGGATCCCCCGGGAAGAGCTGGACAAAGTGGCTGGGGAGAGGGAACTCTAGGCTTCCCTGCTTAGGTTGCTGCCCCCACGACCCGACCTCTGATAAGCGGAAGATGATGGATAGATGGATAGAAGCTAGAGGTGTACAACCTAACTGAGATAGGTTCCAGCGACCCCGAAAGGGACAGGCGGTAAAAAATGGATGGAATCCATGGATTATAATTGATTATCTAACTATTTAAAGAACCTGGCTGCATGGTCAGAGTGTCCCCTCAACAAGTTGCACTGTGGCATTATGCCCGCATGCCAGGCGAGAATCTAATCTCAACAGCGGTACGTCTAATCAGCCGCAGCACATATCCCATTTCACCCTCTGCTGGAATGTCCTTCAAGAGACAAACGGCGGCGCTAATAGAAAGTCAAGTCATGACGCTTCCCTCTGCAGCGAAGTGAAGGACCACCCAGCTCCTCAGGCCCGTGCTCATTGGCTCAGCTATTGATTGCACATAAAGGTCCTTTTTTTTTTTTTTACACGAGGCCTTCCTTTTTTACTGCACGTCTTAAAGTAAATGAATTTTCTCCCGGTGCTGCTGTGAGACACTGATGACGTCTGTGTGCAGCTGTCGTTCTCCTTTCTTTTAGTGCGCTTATCAATTGATGAGTTGTCCTTCAAACGACAAACACTATTCTGTTTCCGACAGTTTGGTTGCAGTCGCTCAATGTCTAATTACTTTTACATCGCTCATTGCAAAAGTTCGGCAAGCATTTCATGACGGATCGTCTCCTCCAGGGACAAAACCCTAGAACAGGGGTCGGGAAACTTTTTGGCTTAGAGCAGGGGTGCCCATTACGTCGATCACGAGCTACCAGTCGACCGCGGGGGGTGTGTCAGTCGATCTCCAGCCAGGCTTTTAAAAAAAATAGACCTAAAAATTTGTGATCATCAATCTTCACCAAGACGTCACTTAAATGACACTCACGGTACCGGAGGGTCTTGTGAGATGACGCTGGCTGCTGCAAGATCATTATTATGAAAGTATGACCGAGAGGAAGGCGAGAAACACTTTTTATTTCAACAGACTCTCGCGCCGTACCTTCCGTCAAAACTCTAAAGGCCGACTGCACATTTCCTATCTTCACAATAAAAGCCCTGCTTCATGCTGCCTGCGCTAACTAAATACAGAGTCTCGGAAAACTGGCGTGCACAAGCGATCCCTCAGAAAGCTGGCGTGCACATCACTTGTGCACGCCAGCTTTCCGAGACTCTTATTTTGTTAGCGCAGGCAGCATGAAGCAGGGCTTTTATTGTGAAGATAGGAAATGTGCAGTCGGCCTTTAGAGTTTTGACGGAAGGGACGGCGCGAAAGTCTGTTGAAATAAAAAGTGCTTCTCGCCTTCCTCTCTGTCATTTTTTCATAATAATGAACTGGCAGCAGCCAGCGTCATCTCACAAGACCCTCGGGTGCCGTGAATGTCAATCAAGAAAGCTACGGAATTTGCCGCCAATGTTTTTCTTGTAAAGTGTATGGAAGCTGGATGAATTAGATGCCAAAAACCAACCACTTTCATGTGGTATTGTACAGAAAGGACAACTTTTTTTCTCCTCCATTTGAAAATATGGGCGTTATCATCATTACTGTCTGATTCCAATCAATGCAAGTCATCAGAATCAGGTAATACACCAACTTATATTCTCGTCTTCGTGAAAGAAAGACATCTATATGTGTTACACATGCTTGTATTATCATTAAACACATTTAACTTGTTTACAAAAATGTCTCTTTCATAAATAAATAAATATAAATGATATATATAAATGAGGTAGATCCCCTCGAGTTGGTCAATTGAAAAGTAGCTCGCCTGCAGAAAAAGTGTGGGCACCCCTGCCTTAGAGAGCCATGAAAGCCAAATATTTCACAATGTATTTCCGTAAGAGCCATATAACATTTTTCAACACTGAATACAACTAAATTTGTGCATTTTTAAGTATGACCAACATTTGAAGAGTATAATAAGTCTCTTATTTTTTTTAACATTGTTATTATAAAAGTTAACCAATAATACATAAAATACGTATTACCATTAATGCGACATCTTGAACAGGTGTGGTAGAAAACGGATGGTTGGATTAAAATGCACGAGAACGTTTTATAATTTGAACATTATTTTTGAAACTGTGATAACCAGCGGAATTATTAATTACTTATCGTGTTAAGCAATGTCAGCTAAGATTTATCTCAGAGCCATATGCAGTCATCTGGCTCTAGAGCCATAGGTTCCCTACCCCATTAGACACCTTTTTACCTGCACTCTGCCTCCCGCTGTTTCCCACATCTACAAAGCAATTAGGTACCAACTGCCACCTACTGATATGGAAGAGTATTACATGGTTACTCGGCATAGCTTGGTTGGTAGAGTGGCTGTGCTAGTAACCTGAGGGTTCCAGGTTCGATTCCCGCTTCCGCCATCCAAATCACTGCCGTTGTGTCCTTGGGCAAAACACTTTACACACCTGACCCCAGTGCCACCCACACTGGTTTAAATGTAACTTAGATATTGGGTGTCACTTTGTAAAGCGCTTTGAGTCACTAGAGAAAAGCGCTATATAAATATAATTATCTGAGAGCCATATGTAGTCATCAAAAGAGCCATAGGTTCCCTACCCCTGCCCTAGAACGTAAGCTTGGATGTACAATGAAGTTGGCACGTTGTGTAAATGGTAAATAAAAACAGAATTTGCAAATCATTGTCATCCTATATTCAACTGAATAGACTGCAAAGACAAGATATTTAACGTTTGAACTGGAAAACCTTGTTATTTTTTTTCTAATTTTAGCTCCGTTGGAATTTAATGCCTGCAAGATGTTTCAAAAAAGCTGGCACAAGTGGCAAAAAAACACTGATAAAGTTGTGGAATGCTCATCAAACACTTATTTGGAACATCCCACAGGTGTGCAGGCTAATTGGGAACAGGTGGGTGCCATGATTGGGTATAAAAGCAGCTTCCATGAAATGCTCAGTCATTCACAAACAAGGATGGGGCGAGGGTCACCACTTTGTGAAACAAAGGCCTGAGCAAATTGTCAAACAGTTAAGAACATTTCTCAAGGAGCTATTGCAAAAATTTAGGGATCTCACCATTTAACGTCCATAAGGTCATCAAAAGGTTTGGAGAATCTGGAGAAATCACTGCACTTATGCAATGATATTACAGACCTTAGATCCCTCAGGCGGTTCTGCATCAAAAAGCGACATCAGTGTGTAAAGGATACCACCACATGGGTTCAGAAACACTTCAGAAAACCACTGTCAGTAACTACAGTTGGTTGCTGTATTGTAAAGGCAAGTTAAAACTCTACTTTGTAAAGCGAGAGCCATTTATCAACAACACCCAGAAACACCTTTTGCTGGGCCCGAGCTCATATAAGATGGACTGATGCAAAGTAGAAAAGTTTACTGTGGTCTGACGAGTTCACATTTCAATGTTTGGGGGGGAATCTGTGGACGGCGTGTCCCCCGGAACAAAGAGGAAAAGAACCATCCGGATTGTTATAGACACAAAGTTCAAAAGCCAGCATCTGTGATTGATGGCGGTGCATTATTTCCCAAAGCATGGGTAACTTGCGCATCTGTGAAGGCACCATTAATGCTTAAAGGTCCATACAGGTTTTGGAGCAACATATGTTGTCATCCAAGCAAGGTCTTTTCCATGAACCGCCCTGCTTATTTCAGCAAGCCAATGCCAAACCACGAGTTACAACAGCGTGGCTTCATAGTGCAGGTACTAGACTGGCCTGCCTGTAGTCCAAACCTCTCTGAAAATGTGTGGTGCAATATAAAGCCTAAAATACCACAACGGAGACCCCGGACTATTGAACAACCTAAGAATTCCTAAGCTTCAAAAATTGGTCTCCTCAGTTCTTAAACGTTTACTGAGTACGCCGCGCTCGGGAATCATTTGGTGATTTTAACCCCCAATTCCAACCCTTGGTGCTGAGTGCCAAGCAGGGAGGCAATGGCTCCCATTTTTTGTAGTCTTTGGTATGACTCCGCCGGGGTTTGAACTCAGGGCGGACACTCTAACCACAAGGCCACTGAGCTGGTGAATTACATAATATAAGTAGTAGGGATGTAAATGTAATATCGGAAATTTCTCGGTATCGGTTTCAAACAGTAAAATGTATGACTTTTAAAAACACCGCTGTATGGAGTGGTACACGGACGTAGAGAGAAGTACAAAGCAGTTGCGTCTCCCAGTCATACTTGCCAACCCTCCCGATTTTCCCGGGAGACCCCTGAATTTCAGTGCCCCTCCCAAAAATCTCCTGGGGCATCTATTTCTCCCGATTTCCACCCAGAAAACAATATTTGTGGCGTGACTTTAAGGCACTGCCTCTGTGTGCCGGCCCAATCACATAATATCTACGGTGGGTCGCCCGGGCCACGCCTCCTTGCCGCCATCTTGGGCTGGGCTACGCTGTGCCCTGCCTCTCCACAGAAAGCTAAACCAAACTAGCAGAACTGAAGGCAGAGGAAACTGCACGTTCTGATTTAGTATTTGCTAGTTGAAATGTACAGTTAACAAAAAAATGTAAATTCGGATCACTAGCGTTTTTAGCATAAGTGAATACAAACCCCGTTTCCATATGAGTTGGGAAATTGTCTGAGATGTAAATATAAATGGAATACAATGATTTGCAAATCCTTCTCAACCCATATTCAGTTGAATATGCTACAAAGACAACATATTTGATGTTCAAACTCATAAACTTTATTTTTTTTTGCAAATAATAATTAACTTTGAATTTCATGGCTGCAACATGTGCCAAAGTAGTTTGGAAAGGGCATGTTCACCAATGTGTTACATCACCTTTTCTTTTAACAACACTCAAATGTTTGGGAACTGAGGAAACTAATTGTTGAAGCTTCGAAAGTGGAATTATTTCCCATTCTTGTTTTATGTAGAGCTTCAGTCGTTCAACAGACCGGGGTCTCCGCTGTCCTATTTTACGCTTCATAATGCGCCGCACATTTTCGATGGGAGACAGGTCTGTACTGCAGGCTGGCCAGGAAAGTACCCGCACTCTTTTTTTATGAAGCCACGCTGTTGTAACACTTGTCTTGCTGAAATAAGCAGAGGTGTCCATGATAACGTTGCTCGGATGACAAAACATGTTGCTCCAAAACCTGTATGGACCTTTCAGCATTAATGGTGCCTTCACAGATGTGTAAGTTACCCATGCCTTGGGCACTAAAACACCCCCAAACCATCACAGATGCTGGCTTTTGAACTTAGTGTCTAAAACAATCCGAATGGTTATTTCCCTCTTTGTTTTGGAGGACACCACGTCCTGTGTTTCCAAATATAATTTGAAATGTGGACTCGTCAGACCACAGAACACCTTTCCACGTTGCATCAGTCCATCTTAGGTGAGCTTGGGTCCAGCCAAGCCGGCGGCGTTTCAGGATATTGTTGATAAATGGGTTTGGCTTTGCATAGTAGAGTTTTAACTTGCACTTACAGATGTAGCGACCAACTGTAGTTACTGACAGTGGTTTTATGAAGGGTTCCTGAGCCCATGTGGTGATATCCTTTACACACTGATGTCGGTTTTCGATGCAGTACCGCCTGAGGGATCAAAAGTCCGTAATATCATCACTTATGTGCAGTGATTTCTCCAGATTCTCTGAACTTTTTGATGATTTTACGGACCGTAGATGGTAAAATCCCTAAATTCTTTGCACAAGCTCGTTGAGAAATGTTGTTGTAAAACTGTTCGACAATTTGCCTACAAAGTGGTGACCCTCACACCATCCTTGTTTGTGAATTACTTAGCATTTCATGGAAGTTGCCTTTATACCCAATCATGGCACCCACCTGTTCCCAATTAGCCTGCACATCTGTGGGATGTTCCATATAAGTGTTTGATGAGCATTCCTCAACTTTATCAGTATTTATGGCCACCTTTCCCAACTTTTTGCCACGTGTTGCTGGCATCAAATTATAAAGTTAATGATTATTTGCACAAAAAAAATGTTTATTAGTTTGAACATCAAATATCTTGTCTTTGTAGTGCATTCAATTAAATATGGTTTGAAAATTATTTGCAAATCATTGTATTCTGTTTATATTTACATCCAACACAATTTCCCAACTCAAATGGAAATGGGGTTTGTAGAATTTAACCTATGGAAAATTAGCACCATGGCTAACAGAGAAATATTTTTGGTTCAATATGAGACTATGGTGGTACATAAAACTAACTAGATAGAGTTATTGGCCTCAAAATGATTTAACAAGTACAGGAACAGCTAGCTAGCTTGAGTGGAAGTCTGCTGGAGTAGTCTACAGTCATACAGTAACAAAAAATTACACCTCTATTAATTTTAAATACCATAGATCAAATATATTTACCCCAGTAATATCATTTGGGTTCAAATACTAGTGTGGCCTCTATAGCCCTGCTCTAGTGTGTGTAGTATGCTGGGAATTATCTTTTCATGTGATGGAGGAATGCACAGTAAAGGGTTGAAATTCTACTGTATTTGCATGAAATCAGGTTGTTTTAGCTAATAATCATGCTGCAAGATCAAGCATGTTTATTCCAATTAATTTCCCATTAATTCGCATACATTCCTGTTAATTCCATTGGAAACTGTCCAACTTTGAATATTCCTGGAATTTTGCAACTCTATACAGGACACAATACGTCAGCAGACTAATTAGGAGCCTTTTTTTGTTTACTTACTACAAAAGGACAAGTTGTCTTGTATGCTCACTATTTTGTTTAAGGACAATATCATGTCTGTTCATGTTTTTGTTTGGCCATGTGCTGTTTGACCTTTGAACTCTTTAAGTTCCTGTTTCTTTTCACTCCCTTGTTTTGATGCCATGGTTACAAATTGTGTCCACCTATCTCTGATTAGTGCTCGCCCGCTCGCCTGCTTCCGGATCACTAATCTGAGGCAGTATTTAAGCTCGTCTTTGCCAGTCAGTCCCCCTAGCGTCATTGTGTTCTTTTCATGCTCCGTCCATGCTAGTATTTTCATTCCAAAGACCCTGCTGCTCTTGTCAAGCCACAGCAAGTGTTTTTTTTTTGTTTCATGTGCAAAGTTTAGTCTTAGTGTTAGTTTTGTTTCCTTCGTCAAGTTGTGCTTTCGCCTTTGTGCACCTTTTTGTTTTCACCTTTTCTGAATTTAAAATTAAATCATGTTTATACCTGCACGCCATGTCCAAAGTAGTCCGTCTGCTTTCCTGGGAGCACGACCCCCCAACCCTATCGTGACAGAATGACGCCCAGGGCGACTGACTGGCAAAGACGGGCTTAAATACTGCCTCTGATTAGTGCTCAGGAAGCAGGTGAGAGGGTGAGCACTAATCAGAAACAGGTGGACACAATTTGCAACCATGGCAACAAAACAAGGGAGTGAAAAAAAACAGGAACTTAAGAGTCCAAAGATCAAACAGCACATGGCCAAACAAAAACATTAACAGACATGACAAACTTGCAATAATAAACATATGTTTAATGTACCCTAAGATTTTTTTTGTTAAAATAAAGCCAAAAATGCCATTTTTCGTGGTGCCCTTTATTTAGAAAAGTACCGAAATACATTTTGGTACCGATACCAAAATATTGGTATCGGGACAACATTACTTTGTCTTGTAGAACATGGAATGTGTTGTTGACAGTGTATTCAAATATCCAGTGGGCTAATATGAATACTTCTGGGTCTGTGTGTACACACAGAGGTTAAAACAAAAAAATGCTTTTTATTAGTTTAGTTTAGTCTTTATTTGAAGGGACAATGCACAGAAACATTAAGCTCAAAGACAAATATGTTCTGTAGAAGATTATAGCTAAATAGCTAATTTCCATCTGCCAGGGATACAAAAATCAAGCAACACAATTATGACAATAAAATCATACCATATCACGTAATGAAATTAAGAAATGTCATAAAATGCCCTTTCATGGACACATAATATAAAATACACCACATCTCATTTACATCATCACACAAAGACAATACATGCTCTTGTTCACATTTGTCATCATTTATCAAAAACAACCATGATTTTCACAGACACACCTCACAATTTACAACAAAAATGCTGTCATGGATAAATATAATACACATCAATTTGATATGTTAAACATAGTGTCCACCTTAGTGACCGTGTGAGCACCTTTATTGCTCCAAAGCCACTTTTTAACTTCAAGGTTGCAACATTGAAGGGACAATGCTCAGGAACATTGAGTTCAAAGACAAACATTAAGATCAAAGACAAATATGTTCTGTACCAGATTATAGCTAAATAGCTAATTTCCATCTGCAGTCCCTGGCTACCTAAATTAGAGGGATACAAAAATCAAGCAACACAATTATGACAATAAAATCATACCATATCACGTAATGAAATTAAGAAATGTCATAAAATGCCCTTTCATGGACACATAATATAAAATACACCACATCTCATTTACATCATCACACAAAGACAATACATGCTCTTGTTCACATCTGTCATCAGTTGTAAAAACAACCATGATTTTCACAGACACACCTCACAATTTACAACAAAAATGCTGTCATAGATAAATATAATACACATTAATTTGATCTGTCAAACATAGTGTCCACCTTAGTGACCGTGTGAGCAGCTTTATTGCTCCAAAGCCACTTTTTAACTTCCAAGGTTGCAACATTGAAGGGACAATGCTCAGGAACATTGAGCTCAAAGACAAACATTAAGATCAAAGACAAATATGTTCCGTACCAGATTATAGCTAAATAGCTAATTTCCATCTGCAGTCCCTGGGTACCTAAATTAGAGGGATACAAAAATCAAGCAACACAATTATGACAATAAAATCATACCATATCACGTAATGAAATTAAGAAATGTCATAAAATGCCCTTTCATGGACACATAATATAAAATACACCACATCTCATTTACATCATCACACAAAGACAATACATGCTCTTGTTCACATCTGTCGCCATTTGTAAAAAATAACACACCTCACAATTTACAACAAAAATGCTGTCGTGGATAAATATAATACACGTCAATTTGATCTGTCAAACATAGTGTCCACCTCAGTGACCGTGTGAGCAGCTTTGATTTCTCCGAAGCCACTTTTTAACTTCAATTTTCAATTATTCCTTGCATGTTTTTTTTATTCACGAGTTGCACAACGCTTCATTAAAATTGAACCATATATTTTGTATCTTACATCATCTATAATACATGGTGTATATCTGTGAGTTGTAAACAACGCCATCCGATGTTTGCCGAGCGTTATTTACATGAAAACTCCCCACCCCCGAAAAAGTCCAATATTTAAAAATGAAATATTGACAAGGCTAAAAATGGCAGGGTAAATTTTGCATGAGAACACGCCAAAGCTCTTCTTAACGCCCCGAGGCGACAAGATGTTTTTCCTCTACGACGTCTTATTTCCGCAGCTCGGTGACAGCTACCGTCCCTGTGTGCGCTCTTATTTTCTGATGGTTGCAATGTCTGAGTCCACCCCCTCCGCCAGAGACCCTTTGCTACATGGCCAGAGCCCCTGGCACAATTTAGTGCAATGAAGATCTTTTTTTTCGACGTTACTGTCTCCTTTCAGTGTGGCAGCAGCTCCCTGCAGAGATGGACGGTACTTAATGTGCTGTTGGATGTGGTGAACATGACTTTGAGGCATGGATGGAGCTGGGAGTGATAGATGGGGGCAACAAATTCCAGAGCGGAGCGAAGGAGACAGCGACGTTCCCTAAGTGACAGAATGCGAGGGTTCTAGTGGGTCGGGGGTTAGCCTGGTTTTCTCCCCGCGAGTTTGGGGGGCATGAACATGAAAAGGCTTTCACGAAAGTCTGAACCCACCTTTCTTCTCAGCTTTTAAAGGCCTCCCCTGAGAATGGCTTCGGACTGACAGGCTGTCATAAAACACACACACACACACACACACACACACACACATTGATATCATGACTTGTGGGGACCACCCTTTTTCTACAGGTTGTGGAGGCACTAAATATATGAGGTAAAATTCCAGATTGTTAAAGTAATGTGCTGATCAGTCTTGCTGGGGACCCTGTGGAAAAAGAGTTGATATGGTTCATGGGGACCAAATTTAGAAAATGTTTGCATAATTCACACACATTTGTTCGGGACTACTGAGGACCATCCATCAATTCATGTTTCATGTCTTCCTCTGAGTGCTATTTCCTGCACCTGCTTTGTGTTAACAAGCAAGACTATCCTTCTTGGTGTGGACATTGTTGATTGTCATGTCATGCACGGATGTACTTTGTGGACGCCGTAAGTTTTTGCTGTCGTCCAGCATTTTGTTTGTTTACTTCGTTTTACTTTGAGTTTGAGTATATTTCGAACATGCAAGCATACAACATGATATATCACAATTTCCAGTTTCTCTTTTCAACATGTCCAAAAAGGAGTAGGAAGAAGCAGAGCTTATTTAATCATACCCCTTTTCTTTTAGCAACAACATTTTTGTTCACTTTCTGTTCTCAATTTATTTACAATATACTCCATGAGTAATCACAATAAAAATGAATAATAATTGGTGAAGTAAGTTATATTTAATACGATGAGATAAGTAAGATAATTTTGAGAATGAAAAAATGGATGGATGAATAAATTCAGTATGTTTATCAATGTTTTTCTTCTTTGTACTTTGTAAACACTTTAAGTTTGAAGAGTTTCTTGAAGTGGATCATATTAGTACATTGTTTGCTTGCTTTGCTTAATCCATTCCATAATTTAATCCCACATACTGATATACTGAAGGTTTTAAGTGGTGTACGTGCGTACAAATGTTTTAAATAAAAAAATGTTGTATGATTATATTTCTCCTCTTTTCTTGAGAAAAATTGTTGTATATTCTTGGGTAACAGGTTATAGTTTGCTTTGTGTATAATTCAAGCTGTTTGCAAATTCACTATGTCGTGGAATTTCAGTATCTTTGATTCAATAAATAAAGGATTTGTATGTTCTCTATATCCAACATTATATATTATTCTAACTGATCTGTTTTGTAACACCGTTAGTGAATGAAGTGTACTTTTGTAATTATTTCCCCTATTTCTACACAGTAACTCAGATATGGTAACACTAGTGAGCGGTAGGACATGTTTTCCTTTATTCATGTTCTAAAACATGAAAATTTTTTTGCTTTAGCCATTGCATTTTCCTTTCCCCTTTATTATATTTTGGTTTCAGCATTGCATACCTTTTTTTCCTACATTAAAAATCAAACGAAATATGACTTGATCCTCAGAATACAGCGCAACAGCTGTCCTCTTATGGGAAGTTTCACCACTTAAGCGTTAAAGCGAATCCTGCAGCTTTTGTGACATGACTGAAAACTGCTATTTAGTTGTAATGAAGTTGTCTGCAACTCCAACTATCATATATAGAAGGAGGGGCAATTCCGAATGTGAATCATACTTTAAAGGGGAACATTATCACAATTTCAGAAGGGTTAAAACCAATAAAAAAATCAGTTCCCAGTGGCTTATTTTATTTTTCAAAGTTTTTTTCAAAATTTTACCCATCATGGAATATCCCGAAAAAAGGCTTTAAAGTGCCTGATTTTCGCTATCTGTGAAGCCACGTCCATTTTCCTGTGACGTCATCCAGTGATATACATGCTATCCAGGCGGATAGCACTGCAAGATATGGCGACATTAGCTCTGATTCAGACTCTGATTCAGACTCGGATTTCAGCGGTTTAAGCGATTCAACAGATGACGCATGTATTGAAATGGATGGTTGGAGTGTGGAGGAAGATAGCGAAAATGAAATTGAAGAAGAAACTGAAGCTATTGAGCGAATAGCTATTGATGCTATTCGGCCATGTCTGCCTTAGCATCACCGGTAAAATGTGCAGACCAAACGATCGGGACTTTCGCATCTTGTGACACTGGAGCAACTTAAATATGTCGATTGGTAAGTGTTTGTTTGGCATTAAATGAAGGTGGAGGGAAACGCTGGATGCAAATATAGCTACAAATGTACATACAGCTAGCCTAAATAGCATCTTAGCATCGATTAGCTGGCAGTCATGCCGCGACCAAATATGTCTGATTAGCACATAAGTCAATAACATCATTAGAACTCACCTTTGTGGTTTCGTTGACTTTATCGTTAGAAATGCATCTGCAGGATATCCATACATCTCTGTGCCATGTCTGCCTTAGCATCGCCAGTAAAATGTGCAGACCAAACGATCGAGACTTTCGCATCTTGTGACACTGGAGCAACTTAAATCTGTCGATTGGTAAGTGTTTGTTTGGCATTAAATGTGGGAAGAGGGAAAGGCTGGATGCATATATAGTTACAAATGTACATACAGCTAGCCTAAATAGCATGTTAGCATCGATTAGCCTGCAGTCATGCCACGACCAAATATGTCTGATTAGCACATAAGTCAATAACATCATTAGAACTCACCTTTGTGGTTTCGTTGACTTTATCGTTAGAAATGCATCTGCAGGATATCCATACATCTCTGTGCCATGTCTGCCTTAGCATCGCCAGTAAAATGTGCAGACCAAACGATCGGGACTTTCGCATCTTGTGACACTGGAGCAACTTAAATCTGTCGATTGGTAAGTGTTTGTTTAGCATTAAATGTGGGTGGAGGGAAAGGCTAGATGCAAATATAGCTTCAAATGTACATACGGTACAGCTAGCCTAAATAGCATGTTAGCATCGATTAGCATGCCGTGCTAATCTATGCACATTCCACGTAAATCAAGTTGAATCCGTCCCTGTTAGTGTTGTTACACCCTCCGACAACACACCGACGAGGCATGAAGTCTCCAAGGTACGGAAAACAGTCGAAAAAACGGAAAACAGAGCTGATTGGACTCGATGTTTATAATGTGTTTGAGAAAATGGCGGATGACTATCATCGCTCCGAGAGCAAATAATAGAAAGGCGTTTTATTCGCCAAAATTCACCCATTTAGAGTTCGGAAATCGGTTAAAAAAATATACGGTCTTTTTTCTGCAACATCAAGGTATATATTGACGCTTACATAGGTCTGGTGATAATGTTCCCCTTTAAGGTGATAATGTTTTATAATCATGCTTGTATGAAAATGTCATCCTAAAGAACACTAAACCTGATTTTGTTTTTGGAAAAATATATTAGTTTTGGGGTTAGTGCATGTGCCTCACAATACGAAGGTCCTGAGCAGTCCTGGGTTCAAATCCAGGCTCGGGATCTTTCTGTGTGGAGTTTGCATGTCCTCCCCGTGAATGCGTGGGTTCCCTGCGGGTACTCCGGCTTCCTCCCACTTCCAAAGACATGCACCTGGGGATAGGTTGATTGGCAACACTAAATTGGCCCTAGTGTGTGAATGTGAGTGTGAATGTTGTCTGTCTATCTGTGTTGGCCCTGCGATGAGGTGGCGACTTGTCCAGGGTGTACGCCGCCTTCCGCCCAAAAGCAGTTGAGGTAGGCTTCAGCACCCCTGTCACCCTGAAAAAGGGACAAGCGGTAGAAAATGGATGGATGGGTGGATATTAGTTTTAACCAAGAACGGATACCATATAGAATCACAGTACTATTAATGCCAGGATAACAAATCTTTCACGTTTCAAGAAAATGAATCTTCTCTTTTACCAATATTTGAAACCCGTTAAAAAAGTAACCCAAATTTCCCTGTAAACATTTTTTATGGGCTAGAGCTTAAAAATCACTTAGGCATCTTTGGAATGGATCCGACTATCATTTAAAAAGGTTTCCCTTTAGGGCAGTGGTCCCCAACCACTGGGCCGCGGCCCCGGTACCAGGCCGTGGCCCGATTGGTAACGGGCCGCAGAAGAAATTTGTATGCATTTTTATACATATATATAAAAAAAAAATATATATATATATAACAAATATATATATATAAATATATATCCATCCATCCATCCATTTTCTAACGCTTATTCCCTTTTGGGGTCGCAGGGGGCGCTGGCGCCTATCTCAGCTACAATAGGGCGGAAGGCGGGGTACACCCTGGACAAGTCGGAAGTATATATATATATATATATATATATATATATATATATATATATATATATATATATGTATGTGTATATATATAATAAATATATAATTAAAAAAAAAATATATATATATATTTTTATTTTTTTATTAAATCAACATAAATACACAATATACACTTACAATTAGTGCAACAACCACAATAACCTCCCTTTTTCATGACAAAAACGTCCCGTTTTAGTGACAGAGAAAAAAAAAAAAAAAAGGGATTCTCCCCCCCCCCCGGGCCGCGGGACAAATTATTAAGCGTTGACCGGTCCGCGGATACAAAAAGGTTGGGGACCACTGCTTTAGGGGGACCTAAAGCAGCGATGTCCCCATTAAGTAAGCATGTCCCCATTAAGTAAGCATTGCCAGAACACACACACACCCACGCACACACTGTACCGGTTGCCGTTTGCAGTAGTCCTCGCGCTTGTGTTAGTATTAATTATGCTTTCATGCGTTCTAAGTTTGTGTTGTTTTGTGACTTGTCATTACCATTGTTTGTGTAAATGTGTGTGTGTGTGTGTGTGAGTGTGTGTGTGTGTGTGTGTGTTTGGTGAGGCAGACAAGACACCAGCTCGCGGAGAAGTGTGACACCTCATGAATTATGCACGACACCGCTGAGGCAGGGCGCGCACACACACACACACACACACACACACACACACACACACACACACACACACACAGTGGAGTCATGGATATAAATGTACGCAGGGGCCGCCATGTAACGTGCGCCCCTGACAGGCTGCACAGCCCTAGTCTTATTATACTATATGTAACCCAGTTGGAGTTTTTCACTTATTTCCTTCATTTATGCATGTGTGTCGGACGTATAGATCCAGGCTTTTTAATGTTAAAGGCAAGGCAGGCCGTCCTCACACTCTGTTAACTTCATTAATAAACATTCTTTATTCGAAATGTCCAATAATGGCTTTTTTTGCCGATATCCGATTTTCCGATATTGTCCAACTCTCAAAGGCCTACTGAAATGAGATTTTCTTATTTAAACGAGGATAGCAGGTCCATTCTATGTGTCATACTTGATCATTTCGCGATATTGCCATATTTTTGCTGAAAGGATTTAGTAGAGAACATCGACGATAAAGTTCGCAACTTTTGGCGGCTAATAGAAAAGCCTTGCCTTTACCGGAAGAAGCAGACGATGTGGGCGTGACATCACGGGTTGTGGAGCTCCTCACATCCTCACATTGTTTGCAATCATGGCCACCAGGAGCAAGAGCGATTCGGACCGAGGCAGTGACGGTTTCCCCATTAAATGGATGAGAGATTTGTGGATGTGGATAGTGATAGTGAAGGACTACAAAAGAAAAAAATCCCTTATCTGCTTATTGTGTTACTAGTGTTTTAGTGAGATTATATGGTCGTACCTGAAAGTCGGAGGGGTGTGTCCACGGGTGTGGTGACCGCCAGTCCCTTCGATGGAAGCCACGTTTCTCGACAAGGCAAAGCAGCTGGGCTGAGAGTTCCCCCCTCCCCCACCCCCTCCTCCACGGTGTAAGCATCCGACGGTCGGGGGCGGCCGTTGGGAGGAGGCAAGAGAGTCTGCAGCTGCAGGAGGCGAGGCAAGACGCAAGCTCTCCGCTCATAACTACAGTAAGAGCCGACTAAATACCACCATATTCTCACTGAAACCTGCCGGTTGACATGTGGTAAGGAACCATGTTCGCTTGACCGCTCTGTTCCATAGTAAAGCTTCATCATCAGCTTTCGGGAATGTAAACAAGGAAACACCGGCTGTGTTTGTGTGGCTAAAGGCAGCCGCAATACACCGCTTCCCACCTACATCTTTCTTCATTGACGTCTCCATTATTGATTGAACAAATTGCAAAAGATTCAGCAACACAAATGTGCAAAATACTGTGTAATTATGTGATTAAAGCAGACGACTTATAGCTGGGATCGGTGCTGGATCAAAATGTCCTCTACAGTCCGTGACGTAGAGGACACACACACACGCACACACACCTCAACCCCGGCCACCTCAACCTCCTCATGCTCTCTCAGGGAGAGCATGTACCAAACTCCTGTTAAAAAAATAATACACGTTGTGACTACAATAATAAATATGGCAGTGCCATGTTGGCATTTTTTCCATAATTTGAGTTGATTTATTTTGGAAAACCTTGTTACATTGTTTAATGCATCCAGCGGGGCATCACAACCAAATTAGGCATAATAATGTGTTAATTCTACGACTGTATATGTCGGTATTGGTTGATATCGAAATCAGTAATGAAGAGTTGGACAATATCGGAATATCTGATATGGGCAAAAAAGCCATTATCGAACATCTCTACTGTTTTGGATTTGTAGGATTTGTCAGTCTTTTTTCGTTTCTGCACTCCCTTAGTTCCATCGTAAAATAATCAAGAAAATAAATATATAAATTTTTACGCTTGGATACAGTATGTTAATGTAGATACTTAGTGTCAGCATTCTAATACCGTTCTGCAGTGCTGTTAATGCCCATAAAGGTTGCTCATGTTTTTTTTGCCTGCTTCATTAAGATAAGTGAGCTGGAGGAAATCATAAACTCAGAGTCTGCAGTGCTCAAAGCACTTTGACACTATATCCACATTCACCCATTCACACACACACACATTCACACACAGATGGCGGGAGCTGCCATACAAGGCCCTCACCACGACCCATCGGGAGCAAGGGTGAAGTGTCTTTCTCAAGGACACAACGGACGTGACTAGGCTGTTAAAAGGTGGGGATCGAACCAGGAACCCTTAGGTTGCTGGCACGGCCACTCTCCCAACAGCGCCACGCCAGGACGATTAACAAAGAATGAGAAATGTTGTGTGAGACGGAAAAAGAGGTGTGTGCATGTGAAATAATATGTATCGGAATTCAACCCCTTGTTGGCACAAGATTGACAGTAAAAGTTAAAAAAAAGTGTCGTAATCTGACTTCTTCGGACGTAACAACACGATGAGCTGAAAAACATGTTCAGTAATTATTTTTAGAGCACACGGAAACATAAAGTACACAATATCAGTTTATATATACATATATATAGATATATATATATGTATATGTAAGTGAAAATATACATACAAAATATATATAAATTAATATATGGAAAAAATATCGATATATAAATATATGTAACATAAGGGTCAAGGGGTAGAAAATTGATGGATGGATGGATATATATATAAATATATATGTAAAATATATATATACAGGGGTGGTATGGTGTAGTGGGTAAAGCGGCCGTTCCAGAAACCTGAGGGTTGCAGGTTCGCTCCCCGCCTCTTGACACCCAAATCGCTGCCTTCGTGTCCTTGGGCAGGACGTTTCACCCTTGCCCCCGGTGCCGCTCACACTGGTGAATGAATGATGACCGTAGGCGCAAACTGGCAACCTCGCAACCCCCCCCCCCCCCACACACACCAACTCAACTCCGCCCCCTCCCAACCCCGCCCACCTCAACCTCCTCATGCTCTCTCAGGGAGAGCATGTCCCAAATTCCAAGTTGCTGTTTTGAGGCATGTTAAAAAAAAATAATGCACTTTGTGAGTCCAATAATAAATATGGCAGTGCCATGTTGGCATTTTTTTTCCATAACTTGAGTTGATTTATTTCGGAAAACCTTGTTACATTGTTTAATGCATCCAGCGGGGCATCAAAACTAAATTAGGCATAATAATATGTCAATGCCACGACCGTATATATCGGTATCGGTTGATATCGGAATCGGCAGTTAAGTGTTGGACGATATCGGAATATCGGATATCGGCAAAAAAGCCATTATCGGACATCTCTAATAAATATATATGTACAAATAAAGTTAGTGAAGATGTGAGAGTAAGAAGTAAACAAACAAACAAAATGTATAAAATGTAACATCATGCACCGGGGGGGCTTTACGAGCAATGTAGTTAAAATGGGATTTTTTTTTTGGTTATACAAACTGAGATGCTGTCCCGAGGTTAAAACCAAATCCTCAATTTTATTGATGTAAAATTAACAATAGGCATTATTTATGTAACATACACAATGGACGTTTTTTTTTTAGTCTTACAAACCTAAATAAAGGAAGATGTGGAAAGATATAAAAATGAGAAAGGAAAATAATTTTAAAAAAGGAACGTCCATCGACACGACTTCTGGAGCTTCTGTTTCTTCATTATGTTCACTATCTGACTAGCTGCACACGCTGGTAACCAACCCGACCCCAGGTTTGCTTCTCATGAGGCTTCTTGCAGGAAGAGAGCATTTAGATTCAACCTCTCAGCCATCATGGACATATTTTGGTAAAAGTTGCTGTAAAAGAGGTAGAGCAATCCAGATTCGGCACGCCAAAGCTTTTGATTTGTCCCCCCGAACTTCACCCAAATATGGGGCAACAGCGAGGCATTTGTGTCACAGTGACGCAACGGTAGGTTGAGTAGTAAACGATGGTACTATCAACCAAGGAAAAAAATCAAAATAAATCATGAAAATCTGACTTTTAACAGCGACTGGAAAGCAAAATTGCTTCGTAATGTCTTTTGTATTCGTGGTCGTGTTGTTTTTTTGCTGTTTAACTCCAACCTTGATTTTGACCAGTCCAGGGCGATAAAGCTACACCTTAGGTTTAATTGTGTTGAGCCATATGTGTGCAATTTTGCTGTGAATGTTTCATTTCTTAATGTGTACACATATGTAGTTTATTGTGTGAATGTATTTAAACTAAACCTTCTCTTTTATTCATGCAAAATAAACAATAGGCATTTAGTAACATACACAATGGACGTTGTACTTTTGTAATGTTTATATTTGCAGTCTTACAAACCTTAATAAAGGAATATGTGAAAAGATATAAAAATGAGAAAGGAAAGTAATTTAAAAGAAGAAACATCAATCGACACAACTTCTGGAGCTTCTGTGTCTTCATTCTGTTCACTATCTGACTAGCTGCACACGCTGGGAACGAGTAATAATGCATTTATTGACAGTGCAGTGTATAAGCCAATCTTTTTACTTTGCAATTAAGGAATTGATGAAATATTCACTTCTTGAAACTGCGGGCCTCTTCCTTATGTAGTTGAACAGCCCTGGTTTATGGTCTGTCAATTGTTTGAGACCCCTGGGCCTCTCACACACTTTTAGACGCTTGTCAGGACTGCCTTTTGTGACTGTTCTGGTCATTTAGCAGCTGTAGTGCTGACTTCATTAGGGATTTAAAGAAATTGTTTCGGCATGAGCACCTTTTCTACCCTCTCTTCTGTAATAAGAAAATATGTAAAGATTAGAGATGTCCGATAATATCGGACTGCTGATATTATTGGCCGATATATGCTTTAAAATGTAATATTGGATATTATCGATATCGGTTTCAAAAAGTAAAATTTATGACAGAGCGCCAATAAAACTTAAAGGCACTCCTTTGCATGCCGGCCCAATCACATAATATTTACGGCTTTTCACACACACAAGTGAATGCAAGCATACCTGGTCAACAGCCATACAGGTCACACTGAGGATGGCCGTACAAGCAACTTTTACTCTGTTATAAATATACGCCACACTGTGAACCCACACCAAACAAGAAAGGCAAACACATTTCGGGAGAACATCCACACCGTAATACAACATAAACACAACAAAACAAATACCCAGAATCCCTTGCAGCACTAACTCTTCCGGAACACTTCCAGGAGAGCATGTACCAAATTCCAAGCTGCTGTTTTAAGGCATGTTGGAAAAAATAATGCACTTTTTGACTTCAATAATAAATATGGCAGTGCCATGTTGGCATTTTTTCCCCCATAACTTGATTTGATTTATTTTGAAAAACCATGTTACATTGTTTAATGCATCCAGCAGGGCATCAAACCTAAATTAGCCATAATAACCACGACTGTATACAGCCCGATTGTAGCTGAGATAGGCGCCAGCGCCCCCCGCGACCCCGAAAGGGAATAAGCGGTATATATCCCGATTGTAGCTGAGATAGGCGCCAGCGCCCCCCGCGACCCCGAAAGTGGAATAAGCGGTAGGAAATGGATGGATGGATGTATATATCGGTACCGGTAGATATCGGAATCGGTGATTAAAAGTTGGACAATATCGTCATATCGGCAAAAAAGCCATTATCGGACATCGCTAGTAAAGATAGCAAAAAATACCGTCAATTCCGGACTATACTACTTTTTTTTTACGCTTTGAGCCCTGTGGCTTATTAGGTGGAGAAGCTAATTTTTTGTTGTTTATTTCTTCGTTGACGCCAACAATAAAACGATATTTAAAAAAAAAAAGGAGGATAAATCACAAAGAGGGTGTTTTATTGTTTGCGCTTTAGCGTCATCTTTTAGACAGGTTTTGCAGTGGGCCTTCCATTTAGTGCTTTCAACACTCGGAAGTAGAAGGGGCCCTTCTGTCTCCTAGTCGTCCGTAGCGTTTCTACTCGTATGGATTCTTCATCCCTCTCAAGCGACGTTTGTATGTTTTACAATTTAACTGCAACTCTTTATACTTACTAAACCGTTACAAGTGTGATGTCTGTGGGAGTGTTTTCATTTATATTTGTACGGGCTATCGTAATGTAGGGCTATCGTGATGTAAGCAAGCTAGCGCCGTTAGCATTAGCTAATATGCTAACACGTTTGTTAATACGTTTGATAAGTGGGCTGGACTGTGTCCTAAACTCAGAGTCTGCAGTGCTTTTGTAAAATGTGGCATCATCATCGGGAGTTCCGAGCGGTACCAATGAAATGCACTTCCCAAGAGCCAGATGTGCAAAGCTGAACAAAGTTTTATTTTCTCCCGAAGAATGTGACTTTTTAGTCACGTCCGTGTCCTCTCTCCCCTCCTGCTCCCGGTCGCTTGCTGTTAAAGACGACATGTAGGTAGGTAGGTAGGTAGGTCTTTATTGTCATCAAACAAGAACAACAAAACTTTGTTTTCAGCACAAACCCGTTCAAGATTAGACAAAAAAAACAGTGTACAGGGTTACAGAACAGGAACGCTGATGGGTCGCCACGAGGCGCCCTGTAAAAGATGGGGAAAAGTCAAATCGTAGACTAGGATGTTTCTTTTCCGCGAGCAGACAAAACAATGACTTGTCTGTTCTATTCGCGTCGAGAGTCCAGCTAATCAAATCCATGGCTGATGTTTAGATTTCAGGACAGGTCAAAGAAAGAGGCTTCAAAAAAGTTCAGACAAGACAAAAACAAAGAAAGTGAGCTGGGAGAAGAGGGAGCGGAAAATGTGATGGCCCTCACCAGTGGCAAGACAGAAAAAAAAATTATTAGATAATTACATTAACACCTACCACCTGTGAAATCTAATCAACTGCCAGCAGTGTCTCGCCGTCAGCACTGCCACGCCCCCGTCTGATGATGCTCTCTCCTCAGCACTATGGACAGAGGCGGTGACCTTTGCTCCTGCAGGCAGCGCTGGCCACATCTCCCTCCAAAATGAGCAAAAGGTGATTTTTGGGTTATACAAACTGAGCTGCTGTCCCAAGGTTGTTTTTTTTCAATAATAATATTTAATAATATTACACATTCGTGTTAATATTATTAACTTACAATGGCATTCTTTTTGTATTGCTTCAGTTTCGGCGTATAATAAGTCCCCGTAGGCAGTGACCCGGGTCTAGTTTTGTTTGGCCGTCGGGCGATCCTCTTTTGCAAACAGTCCCATTTGGTAAGTCGCCTTATTAAATGTTCATGTGACATGGTTAAAACATCACAACCTCATCACACTTAGCTAGTGAATATTTAAAAGCAGCCATTGCCCTTCACAGCTCCCATGATGCATCACTGCAGCTCACAGGTTGCCTGGTGGATGGCGATGTAAGGGCGAGCGTCTGCGGCTGTTAAAGCTCAAATGGCTCTTTTAAGCGCAATGATTATGTATTCATTATTTATTTACAGACCGCCTCACAAAGGGCTTCAATCAATCACTCCTAATTAGTGTGTCTTAATTATTGAGGCCCGCTAATGGCGGGAGCTGTCGTTTAGCCCCAAGGCAACCTGCTGCTTCTACCTAAATGACACGTCTCGCCCAGGGAGATGCTGCTGGCACGGCTCTCAGCTGTGCAGCTGCATTGAATATATCTTGCCCTTGTTCAATACTGCAAGTGAACGTGGGTATTCATTCAGAATAGTCAGTGTACAGCTTGTATAGCGGACAGTACTCCCCACTGAAAATGAGCGGACACACAGCCATTATTTACTAAATAGCTGGCGACCCGAGTGAGTTTATAGATATTTGTGTCTTGCCTCTGCCGTGGTCTGCGGCTGCAAGAGTGCTGCCGACGCTGGGAACCGCGGTTCATTTAGGGGAAAGTCAATTCCAACATTTACTGTGACAACATGAAACTAGTGTTGTCCCGACAACAAAATTTTGGTACGGGTACCAAATATTTTTCTATCCATCCATCCATCTTCTTCCGCCTATCCAAGGTTGTGTCACGAGGGCAGCAGCCAAAGCAGGGAAGCCCAGACTTCTCTCTCCCCAGCCACTACGTCCAGCTCTTCCCGGGGGATCCCGAGGCGTTCCCAGGCCAGCCAGGAGACATACTCTACCCAACGTGTCCTGGGTCTTCCCCGTGGCCTCCTACCGGTCAGACGGGCCCTATACACCTCCGGAGGGAGGCGTTCTGGTGGCATCCTGACCAGATGCCCGAACCACCTCATCTGGCTCCCCTCCATGTGGAGGAGCAGCGGCTTTACTTTGAGTCCTCCCGGATGACAGAGTTTCTCACCCTATCTCCAAGGGAGAGCCCCGCCACCCGGCAGAAAAAACTAATTTCAGCCGCTTGTACTCGTGATCTTGTCCTTTCGGTCGAAATCCAAACCTCATGACCATAGGTGAGGATGGGAACGTATATTGACCGGTAAATTGAGAGTTTTGCCCTCCGGCTCAGCTCTTTCTTCACCAAAACGGATCGATACAGCATCCGCATTACTGAATATGCCGCACTGATCAGCCTGTCGATCTCACGATCCACTCTTCCCTCACTCGTGAACAAGACTCCGAGGTACTTGAACTCCTCCGCTCGGGGCAGGGTCTCCTCCCCAACCCAGAAATGGCACTCCACTGTTTTCCGGGCGAGAACCATGGACTCGGACTTGGAGGTGCTGATTCTCATCCCAGTCGCTTCACACTCGGCTGCGAACCGATCCAGCGAGAGCTGAAGATCCTGGCCGGATGAAGCCAACAGGACCACATCATCTGCAAAAAGCAGAGACCTAATCCTGCAGCCACCAAACCGGATGCCCTCAACGCCCTGATTTCGCCTAAAAATTCTGTCCATAAAAGTTATCAACAGAATCGGTGACAAAGGGCAGCCTTAGCGGAGTCCAACCCTCACTGGAAACGGGTCCGAATTACTGTCGGCAATGCGGACCAAGCTCTGACACTGATCATACAGGGAACGGACCGCCACAATCAGACAGTCCGATACCCCATACTGTCTGAGCACTCCCCACAGGACTTCCCGAGTGACACGGTCGAATGCCTTCTCCAAGTCCACAAAGCACATGTCGACTGGTTGGGCTAACTCCCATGCACCCTCGGAAATAACATCCAAGGTTACATTATTCTGTATTGTGCCTTGAGGAGACGTACTGTAATAAATTGCTTGCTGAATTTGTCTTTCAATTGCACTTGCCTTGTTTTGTGACCCATGCATCCAAAAAGAAAAACAACGTCCAGTCATTTACCTTGTCAGAGTAATTGTCTTAAAAGCACTGTCGGGAATCTGGAGCCCCATTACCCCGCATGCTTCAAATCTTGTCTTGTTCTTGTGAAGCCAATAAGGAGTGTGACTTGAGCGTATGGTCACACCCCTGATGTTGACTCAGTCCGTGGCGACACGCCGCATGCAGGCTTTAGTGATTACTCATCCACTTTCAGTTATAGATTTCAGGGCTCTTGTTTCCTCTTCAGGGACAAAGCACTTAACCCAATTTGCTTGGTGTCTTATGATGGTTGATTGAATATTGGATTATTCATGAAGACTGAAGGGCCGTGTCACAGTACATAAAGACAGGGATAGAACTTATGCTACATCTGTCCCATGAATTGATTAACATGGACCCCGACTTAAACGAGTTGAACATTTTATTCGGGTGTTACCACTTAGTGGTCAATTGTACGGAATATGTACTGTACTGTAAAATCTACTCATGAAAGTCTCATTCAAACGATTGTGTTTGCTTGCTGGACATGATCGTGGACTCTCATGAGGCCCCTTTTCACTGTAGGAACTTTTCCAGGAACTTCCCCCACTTAAATTAAGTTGCCCCTGTGTTTCATCCAAAAACTAGCCGGGTAGATTTAGTTCTTTAGAATTTTTTTCCAAGTTCCTCCTAGCTAGGTGGGACTTTTCAAAGCGACCAGAAACATTTAAAATACTCAGTGGCCTAGTGGTTGGAGTGTCCCCCCTGAGATCGGTAGGTTGTGACTTCAAACCCCGGCCGAGTCATACCAGACTGTAAAAATGGAACCCATTACCTCCCTGATTGGCACTTAGCATCAAGGGTTGGAATTCGGGGTTAAATCACCCAAAAATGATTCCTGGGTGTGTCCCACTGCTCCCCTCAACTCCAAGGGGGTGAACAAGGGGATGGGTCAAATGCAGAGGAAAATTTTTCCCACACCTAGTGTGTGTCTGGCAATCATTGCTACTTTGACTTTAACTTTCGGGCGCGGGCTGTGCTGTTGAACACTGATTGGTTTAACGCAGTTCTCCCGTCCAACGGCAAAACCTAGTAACTCCCTTCTAGCTGCTTTTGAGAAAACAAAGGAAAACCAATCTATCTTGATCCTGTCTTACAAAGATCTACAAAGTCATCAAACGTATAGATGTTTTCTTGAGCTTTCATTTTCTTGCCGATTGAGCCATGGATTGAATCTGCTCTCATGAACGTGTGCCCTTTCTCCAGATATTTTATCACAATCTCGAGTGGGCCCCATTCTGCGTTTGGGTACAGCGTCCAGTTTTTATTTTGACCTCCACAGTTATCTTCCCAAAATAGTATGCAAGGGGAAGAATCAAGAACAATACATTTAACAAAGGTGCTTGCAACGTCCTGGGCCAATCTTCCAAATATCCCTTCCTGCCATAATATCACATAATCAGGTTGACCGCCGGCCCGCATTCGTGCAAATGTCTCATTAAAGACAATAAGGCGACTGACAAAGAAGCTCCGATTGGTCCCTTGAGATATTAGGTTTTTCTGTTGTATCTACGCGGTTATGTGGTAGTTGCTAGGTCCTGCCATGCGCGTAACAGCTTACTTACGGAACAAATTTCAATATAGCATACACTAATGTAAAGCATATCACCTAGGACAGGGGTGCCCATTACGTCGATCGCGAGCTACCAGTCGACCGCGGGGGGTGTGTCAGTCGATCTCCAGCCAGGCTTTTAAAAAAAATAGACCTAAAAATTTGTGATCATCAATCTTCACCAAGACGTCACTTAAATGACATTCACGGTACCGGAGGGTCTTGTGAGATGACGCTGGCTGCTGCAAGATCATTATTATGAAAGTATGACCGAGAGGAAGGCGAGAAACACTTTTTATTTCAACAGACTCTCGCGCCGTACCTTCCGTCAAAACTCTAAAGGCCGACTGCACATTTCCTATCTTCACAATAAAAGCCCTGCTTCATGCTGCCTGCGCTAACTAAATACAGAGTCTCGCAAAACAGGCGTGCACAAGCGATCCCTCAGAAAGCTGGCGTGCACATCACTTGTGCACGCCAGCTTTCCGAGACTCTTATTTTGTTAGCGCAGGCAGCATGAAGCAAGGCTTTTATTGTGAAGATAGGAAATGTGCAGTCGGCCTTTAGAGTTTTGACGGAAGGGATGGCGCGAAAGTCTGTTGAAATAAAAAGTGTTTCTCGCCTTCCTCTCTGTCATTTTTTCATAATAATGAACTGGCAGCAGCCAGCGTCATCTCACAAGACCCTCGGGTGCCGTGAATGTCAATCAAGCAAGCTACGGAATTTGCCGCCAATGTTTTTCTTGTAAAGTGTATGGAAGCTGGATGAATTAGATGCCAAAAACCAACCACTTTCATGTGGTATTGTACAGAAAGGACAACTTTTTTTCTCCTCCATTTGAAAATGTGGGCGTTCATCATTACTGTCTGATTCCAATCAATGCAAGTCATCAGAATCAGGTAATACACCAACTTATATTCTTGTCTTCGTGAAAGAAAGACATCTATAAGTGTTACACATGCTTGTATTATCATTAAACACATTTAACTTGTTTACAAAAATGTCTCTTTCATAAATAAATAAATATAAATGATATATATAAATGAGGTAGATCCCCTCGAGTTGGTCAATTGAAAAGTAGCTCGCCTGCAGAAAAAGTGTGGGCACCCCTGACCTAGGAACTCCAAAATTATTATCAGCTCAGTTTTCACCAACATTGAGTTACTGGGTTTTGCCTTTGGACAATATATTAGAATATATGCGACAACTTGTGTATTTCTAAGACAACGGACAGAAACAAGAACAAAAGGAACTTTCGAAATGCGTCAACTTTAGTGGGACATCTTTCTGTTGAAGTACGCTGATCGGTGGAACTATCTTGCAGTGTTTTTACTCAGCAGTAGTCTTTAAACTATATGTAGTTTATTTTTGTTTATTAGTTTTAAAAACCTCATTTCTATACACGGAGCTACGAGAGGTGGACGGACTCTTTTAAACGTATTTTACCGAGGAATATGAAGCCGGACATTAAGCGGCGATTTCAGGTGCTTACTACTCGGACTTTGTTGGATAAATGTGAAATAAAGGAGGTGTATAACATCAAATAGTAACTATTGACTTTATGACATGATGTAAAAGTAGTCAGTGACACTCAATTTGTGTGTTGTTATTAGCCTCAACCCCAGTCAACAGAATAATAATGCTAATGAGCTATCGCTAAAACAGATGTGTTTGTGTTGCCTGCGTGAGACAAACACTGACATTTATTATTTATATTTTGTTATTCACAGATAGACACTAACATTTATTATTTATATATTGTTATTTACATATAAATACTGACATTTATTTATGTAGTTATTTACAGATAAACACTGATATGTATTATTTATATAATATTCACAGATAAACACTAACATTTATAATTTATACTTTGTTATTTACAGATAAACACTAACATTGATTATTTATATATTTTTATCTACAGATAAACACTGACATTTATTTATGTATCGTTATTTAGAGATAAGCACTGACATTTAGTATTGATGTATTATTTACAGATAATAAACATTGACATGTATTATTTCAGTTAAACACTGAAATTTATTATTTTTATGTTGTTATTTACAGATAAACACTAACATTCATTATGTATATATTGTTTCTTACAGATAAACAGTAGCATTTGTTATTTATATATTGTTATTTACAGATAAACACCAACATTTATTGTTTATATATTGTTATTTACAGATAAACACAGACATTTATTATTTATATATTGTTATTTAAAGATAAACACTGACATGCATTTTTATATATTGTTATTTACAGATAAACAACGACATTTATTATTTTTATATTATTTACAGACAAACACTGAGATTAATTATTTGTATACTGTTATTTACAGATAAACACTAACATGTATTGTTTAAATATTGTTATTTACAGATAAAAACTGACATTTATTATCTATTGTTATTTACATATAAACTGACATGTATTATTAATATATTTTGTTATTTCCAGATAAACACTAAAATGTATTGTTTGTATATTTTAATTTACAGATAAACACTGACATTTATTTTTGTATTGTTATTTACAGATAATCACTGACATTTATTGTTGATGTATTATTTATGGATGATATACATTGACATGTATTATTTATATATTATTAACAGTTAAACACTGAAATGTATTATGTATATGTTGTTATTTACAGATAAACACTAACATTTATTATGTATAAATTGTTTTTTACAGATAAACAGTGGCATTTGTTATTTATATATTGTTATTTACAGATAGACACTAACATTTATTGTTTGTATAGTGTTATTTCCAGATAAACACTGACATGCATTTTTATATATTGTTGTGTACAGATAAACACCGACATTTATTATTTATATAGTATTTACAGACAGACACTGACATGAATTATTTGTATATTGTTATTTACAGATAAACACTAACATTTATTGTCTATATATTGTTATTTACAGATAAACACTGACATTGGTTTTTTATATACTGTTATTTACAGATAAACACTGACATTCATTATTTATATATTGTTATTTACATATATTAATGATATATTGTTATTTACAGATAAACACCAAAATGTATTGTTTATATATTTTAATTTACAGATAAACACTGAAATGTATTATTTGTATATTGTTATTTACAGATAAACATTGACATATGTTATATATATTGGTATTTACAGAAAATGCTGAAATGTATTATTTATATATTGTTATTTACATATAAACTGACATGTATTATTTATATATTGTTATTTACAGATAAACACCGACATGTATTATTTATATATTATTTACAGACAGACACTGACATGAATTATTTGTATATTGTTATTTACAGATAAACACTGACATTTATTTATATATTGGTATTTGCAACTGAAATGGACCAACATGAATCACCTGACCCTCATGAATGCATCATTTACTAAGAGGATCACTCTCTGGCTGCTGGACATTGCGCACAAAAGCCTGGATTTTTATGAACAATTCGGTACATTTTATTTTCTAAATCATATCGTTTTGTGTATTATAGTTTTGTATTTCAATGACTTACTTTTTAGCAAAAGAACTGTGACCTAATATTGTTGGCATATTGACATGGTATCAGTGTAGAAATATAGTAAACCACTCCTCCATACGCGACTTGTCCAGGGTGTATGTCACCTTCCGCCCGAATGCAGCTGAGCTAGGCTCCAACACCCCCCGCGACCCCAAAAATGGACAAGTGGTAGAAAATGGATGGATGGCACTCCTCCATATGTCATAAAACTTTATTTGTATAAAACTACCTTGTGACAGGTCTCCAGCCGTCATCTTGTGGGTTGCAGTGACAATCGATACAGGACACATCGTAGCAGGTTTGATTCTGGTTTATTTTTTCAATAAACACATTTTTTTGCCAGTCGGTCACGCCAATTTCTAGCGCGCCCTCTTTTCCTGCTTGTCGCGGCACACCTTTCGGTGGACGGTGGCTGCGTCTTCTGCGGGGGCTCATCCCGCTCTGGGTCTCTCTCGTTGTGTTTGTGATCTTCGTTACCTGTTGGTTCCTCTCTTACTTCTGCCCCGATTGTTCCTCCTTCTCCCCTTTTATGCCGCAGAAAAATGTGTAGGGATTGAGAACAGGTTGTGAACTACACACCTGACTCTGATGGATGCAGTGTCACTCCAGGCGTGCCCCGCCTCTCTGCTCCGCTGCATGTTCCGCCTTCTGGCCGCCATCTTGGGCCGGACCACCGTTTGTCCGAGCCTGCTGTTGGCTCGTCGGCTCTGCCTCTCCACATACCTGAACTGTAAAATGTGGTGGAAACACAAACCACACACTTCTACAGGAACACATAGCCAACCAGAGCTTCCAGGAACCAAAGGTGTCGGGTTCAAACACTGATGCCATCTAATAAACAAGACAAAAAACAAGGAATTAATCAGAGACAGAATTAAATTTGGCTCTATAAGAAGAAACGAGTATACCTGCACCCTTGTACAGTGTCACCACGGTCTGACAAAAGATTATCCGCCTCCTCTTTTATTTGAACTTTCCCTGAGTACATGGCAAAAGCTGTTTTTAAGGGAGCGGGGTCGTAAACAGCCATCGCATTTGATTACAAACAGTTCAAAGAAAAGGTTGTAAAACAGTTCAAAGAAAAAGTGCCTGGAGGGGAGGCAGGCCCTGCTTCCTCTTCGCTTTGTAGATCTCGGGTCAAGACAAAATATTTCTGTGCATTACAATACATCAAAGAAACAGAACACCTTCATGTTGCTTCCCATCCTCCATAGTGGATTTTTACCAGCCTTTAAATAAGATCGTATATGCTCAATTTTTAAATCCACTCGCAGTCAAATCAGACTCTGCAAAATGAGTTCCATTGGAATCCAGGAATGGTTCCTGG
Organism: Nerophis ophidion; assembly: GCF_033978795.1. Classification (NCBI taxonomy): domain Eukaryota; kingdom Metazoa; phylum Chordata; class Actinopteri; order Syngnathiformes; family Syngnathidae; genus Nerophis; species Nerophis ophidion. The sequence goes on from NC_084622.1 coordinate 4,266,410, forward strand.
TAATCCCTGCTGGACTCTATCGGGATTATCTTGCAGGCCTCTATGGGGATGGAAATAAGGCTACAGGAGGAGTGTTGAGGATGGGAGCGCTAATGAGTTCTGCACTGAATTGCAACCCAGCCGCATCTAGACCCGCAGCACCATCCATCAGTCACGGCACGGACAGCCAGAAAAGAAATCTTTAACTTTCCAGGTTGAAGAAAAGGAAAGGGGAACAAGAAAAAAAAAGTGGTGAGGAATGATAAGAGCACCGGAAAAAGAAAATAGATCAAACCGGCTCCTTTCTTTCTTTCTCCGAGAGTGGAGGCAAACTGCGGGGGGGAGGGGGGTTGAGCGATGCTGATGAATGTTTTCCCTCCACAGTGATAGACAGTTGAGGTAAAACAGGAGCGTGTGGAAAGGTGGAAGAAAAGAAGTGACGACCGTGGTTTTGTGTGATGTTTTTCTTATGTGGCCCACGAGAGCCTGGAAATACAATTCAATATCTCTTCTTGCTAAATTCTCTCCATGTTGACAGAAAAAAAGACATGTACTGCATGCAACTGCATATCAGTCCATCCATCCATCATCTTCCGCTTATCCGAGGTCGGGTCGCGGGGGCTACAGCCTAAGCAGGGAAACCCAGACTTCCCTCTCCCCAGCCACTTCGTCTAGCTCTTCCCGGGGGATCCCGAGGCGTTCCCGGGCCAGCCGGGAGACATAGTCTTCCCAACGTGTCCTGGGTCTTCCCGGTGGCCTCCTACCGGTTGGACGTGCCCTAAACACCTCCCTAGGGAGGCGTTTGGGTGGCATCCTGACCAGATGCCCGAACCACCTCATCTGGCTCCTCTCGATGTGGAGGAGCAGCAGCTTTACTTTGAGTTCCTCCCGGATGGCAGAGCTTCTCACCCTATCTCTAAGGGAGAGCCCCGCCACACGGCGGAGGAAACTCATTTCGGCCGCTTGTACCCGTGATCTTATCCTTTCGGTCATGACCCAAAGCTCATGACCATAGGTGAGGATGGGAACGTAGATCGACCGGTAAATTGAGAGCTTTGCCTTCCGGCTCAGCTCCTTCTTCACCACAACGGATCGGTACAACGTCCGCATTACTGAAGACGCCGCACAGATCCGCCTGTCGATCTCACGATCCACTCTTCCCTCACTCGTGAACAAGACTCCTAGGTACTTGAACTCTTCCACTTGGGGCAGGGTCTCCTCCCCAACCCGGAGATGGCATCCCACCCTTTTCCTGGCGAGAACCATGGACTCGGACTTGGAGGTGCTGATTCTCATGCAACTGCATATCTTTAAAACTTTAATATTTAGCAATAATGCAACACATAATCAGAATCAGAATAGTTTTTATTGCCATTGTTTGAGAACGGGTTCACAAAGAAAGAATTTTTCTTGGTGCAACCGTGCAACATAAAACACCTCCCAAACTTTAAAAAAAAAATAAAATAAAGGCTTGACTTGTAATTATCCATCAAATTGTAGACTGTCAAAATGACTTTTGGATTTTTTCATTCACAATACGTTGTGAAATCTTTGCGACTGAGCTGCCAGGTTTTTACTGTAATATCTACCATCTATTTTTACGCCGTACGTACAAAAATATGAAAAACCATATTTCCTTGAATTGCCGCCGGGGCGCTAATTATTTTAAAACCTCTTCTCACTCTGGCGCTTACCAAAGGCATGCGGTAAAAGTAAGCATGTTAATTATTTTAAAACCTCTTCTCACTCCGGCACTTACCAAAGGCATGCGGTAAAAATTTGAGTGTGATGTAACCTTGGACCTTAAATCCTACTGAATAGCTCGTAATCTTCTTCCCTTTATGCAATTTCAAATTACCGGTATTGAAATTAGCCTCCTCCATTTTGAAAATGATGACAGGGGAAGTGTCACTCGTGACGTCACCAGTTTGACCAGGCGGTAATACTAAGCATGCGCTAATTATTTTGCGAAGCGAGTTTGACCCGGCAGTAATTCAAGGCAGGCGCATACTATATGCCCTGCGGCAAATCAAGGAAATACGGTACTCAAATGCATAGGCGCTAAGAACTAAATCATACATTCATATTCATATATAATCACCAGGGATGTCCGATAATGGCTCTTTTGCCGATATTCCGATATTGTCCAACTCTTAATTACCGATTACGATATAAACCGATACCGATATATACAGTCGTGGAATTAACACATTATTATGCCTAATTTAGTCATGATGCCCCGCTGGATGCATTAAACAATGTAACAAGGTTTTCCAAAATAAATCAACTCAAGTTATGGTAAAAAAAATGCCAACATGGCACTGCCATATTTAGTATTGAAGTCACAAAGTCCATTATTTTTTTTAACATGCCTCAAAACAGCAGCTTGGACTTTGGGACATGCTCTCCCTGAGAGAGCATGAGGAGGTTGAGGTGGGGAGGGGGAATGTTAGGGGGTAGCGAGGGGGTGTATATTGTAGCGTCCCGGAAGAGTTAGTGCTGCAAGGCTTTCTAGGTATTTGTTCTGTTGTGTTACGGTGTGGATGTTCTCCCGAAATGTGTTTGTCATTCTTGTTTGGTGTGGGTTCACAGTGTGGCACATATTTGTAACAGTGTTAAAGTTGTTTATACGGCCACTCTTGGTGTGACCTGTGAACTGTTGACCAAGTATGCCTTGCATTTACTTGTGTGTGTGAAAAGCCGTCGATATTATGTGATTGGGCCGGCACGCAAAGGCAGTGCCAATATTGTTTTCCGGGGAGAAATTCGGGAGAATGGTTGCCCCAGGAGATTATCGAGAGGGGCGCTGCAATTTGGGAGTCTCCCGGGAAAATCGAGAGGGTTGGCAAGTATGACTGGGAGACGCAACTGCTCTGTACTTCTCCCTACGTCTGTGTACCACTCCGTACAGCGGCGTTTTAAAAAGTGATACATTTTACTTTTTTAAATTAATACCGATCATTTCCGATATTACAATTCAAAGCATTTATAGGAAATCTCTAGTAGGAGGGGTTAATTACTTCTCATTTTAAAGGGGGCACGAGAGAGCCCATTTTGACATTTCATTTTTGCCATACCTGACATAACCGTAAAATATGGGGTTCAGGGCCTCAAAAAGGCATCCAAACGTACAGAAGACCAATGCTCGGGACCTAAATAGACGACCTTTGACGAATGCTGAATATCCACTCGCCAGTACCTGCATCCACTTGACTTGGTATTAGGTGCTTGCTTTTCCATTTCCAAATATCACCACTAGCAACACCATCCCTCACTGATTGAGACGTCCTAACAAACAACCACAAGTAAGGAGAACTAGGGGCTCCTTTACTTGCTTTTTGGTCAGGAGAAACATTTTATTCATGAGGACACTAAGGGCAAAATGTAGCACAGGGTTAGCAAAACCTGAACGTGAAGCGAACAATGGAAATAACAAGACAGGTTTATAATGGGGCTTGATTAGTGGCAGCAGCAGGTGGTGACACAAATCACTAAACACAAACTGGGGTGTATGATGAGCGCACCGAGCAACCAGAATGTAAACAAAGGAAAGTCGCTGAAACATAAATAGTCTTAAACATTGAATAACTATAGAAACACAAAACAGGATGGATAAACCTGGGAACAGATCGTGACACTTTTCATATTTCGTTTTATATTATTAAAAAAAAACAACAAAAAAAAAACATATTTTATGTGGGGAGGAATCAGAAAATGTTGAAAATGAAATGAAAGATTATGCAATAGGAAATAAAGTGTGTTTACAGGTGTCTACTGTATATAATGACCCAATTTGATATGTGTATATTAAAGACGTTGGACAAATTTATTAACAATTTTCAATAAATGGTTTAAAGTCCCTAAAATATTTTTTCATATAAAACATATTTGATGCTGTGGGCCTGCCGCGAAACAGGGTGTGCCAGGACCGGCCGCAAAGACAGCGACAGGTGACTAGATTACCCAGGTGGGCCTTGTCGCCTTCATTAGCAGCAGCTGGAGCAAGACATGTTGAAGCTGGAGTGGGAGCCAGAGAGAGAGAGAGAGACGCAGAAAAAACATGTTGCTGGAAAGTAAAACACTTGCACGGTTTTATAAAAATAAAACAGTGTTGTAACCAGGATCTGGGCTTTTGTGGCAGTGTGTGGTGGTCCGAGGAACCCACTAGACAGCAACCTCCACAGATGCGTTTAAAAATAAACATTGGTATAATACTGCTAGTATGGTAGCATTATCATCTAGCAGAAGTGATTTTCGTGAACCAAATGGTATCAACAACACCCGGAACCCCAACGGTAGTACGGTTAAGCAAACAAAAGCAAGAGCATGTTAGGCCACAGCTAAAAAAGGCAAGGCGGCGTCGAGCGCTTACGGTAACTGACAGGCCTGATGCAGACGAAAGAGAAAATGACAATGCTTTTTGTGTAGCAGGTGTAACCTCTTGTTGGCTAAAAATAACCCATTAGCATATTTTTACACTTAGGCGTGTGCTATGAATAGTGTCCTAGGAGAGGGGGATGAGATAATTAGAGGTAAACATGCTGTATTATAGTCTATATGTGTGTGTGTGTTTACATATTATAATATCATGTTTATATAATTAATAATCATTAGAATTTGATATTAAGAGTATATAGCAAGTAGTAAGTTCAACTCCTACCTTGTTTACTTGCGTGATGACCCCTTGAAGGTTTTGTAATCAAGCAGGTAAAAGTCAACTATGGATAAATATGGAGAGTGTTTTGCATTTTTTTCCCATCATGCCTAGCAATAGATTTCAACGGGTGTCAATGTGAATTTTTTGTGGTGATGTGATGTTTTTTTTTTATAATAACCACAAAGTTCAGTGAGCAGGTTGTGTTATGTGCTACCATGTGTGTTGACTTTTTGTTTTTTCTTCATCATGACTAGGAAAGGTTCTTTGGATTAGGTCATATAACTCAATGCTGTGCTTTTGATGTCAAGAAAGTACACATCGTGGTCACTGACCTGAGTCTCTTACATTGTCCACAAGATGGTGACAATTTGCCACCTGTCAGACCCCAGGGTATTTTACATTTCATTTGAGTGTGAATGTTGTCTGTCTATTTGTGTTGGCCCTGCGATGAGGTGACGACTTGTCTAGGGTGTAGCCCGTCTTCCGCCCGATTGTTGCTGAGATAGGCTCCAGCAGCCCCCTTGATCCCGAAAGGGAAAATCGTTAGAAATAGATTGATGGATGGTAAAAGTTAGCCTGTTTGCCTATTGAAATTGAACTCGGGCCAAACTAAAGATGCCAGTGGGCTGCATTCGGCCCATGGACCGGGGTTTGGACAAATCTGGTATTTTAGGTAGGTAGGTAGGTCTTTATTGTCATTGCGCAAGTACTAAAAAACATTGTTTTCAGCAAAAAACGGTTCAAGATTAGACAAACAGTGTACAGGATTACAGAACAGGAACGGTGATGGGTTGCCACAAGGCGCCCTGTAAAAGATGGGAAAAAATAAACACTGGGGGAGGATGAGTAAAAAAATACAATATACACTGGGCTCCTAAGGAGGGCCCAGTCTGGAGTGGGAAAAAAAAAACTTCATAGCAAAGCACATATACATATTACAACATACACCTTGAGACTTGCAACAGAGGGGAGAGAGTAGGGGGCTATGGTGGTAGGCTGCAGCTCTTCAGGCGCTGCCCAACTGTCCATCACCCTGAAAGGATTTGTGTCAAGGGGTATGTATGTGTGGCGTATATATTTTGTGGATGCATGTGTGTGTAAACCGGTCGCTTGTCTCTGTTCCAATGCCTTGGTGTTGTTGCAGCCGCCAGTCAGTCCAGAGTCAACAACAGGTGTGTGTCCATGAGAGACAAGAAGGGAGTTTGTTGTGTCTTTGCCGCACTGCCCTTCGGGAGAGTCTCGAAGCCAGGGAAACAATCCAAGTTAGAATGTTTTGTATGCGAGTGAAAATAAAATTGGCTTTTCACTCTAAATTGTCTATGACTGGTCCTCAAATTCATCCTGCAGGACAGAGAGTCCAATGTGATCCAAATCACAAAGTGTCCGCAGTTCTAAGCACATCTTCCAATCATTTCTGGCAGCTTTGGGGTACTTTGAAGTCTGCCAGCAACTTCCAATTTGTCGACAAATCAGGCCTGCGAACAGCTTTTATGCGGCCCGCGAGATGAGTTTGCCAAGTACAAACCCCGTTTCCATATGAGTTGGGAAATTGTGTTGGATGTAAATATAAAAGGAATACAATGATTTGCAAATCATTTTCAACCCATATTCAGTTGAATATGGTACAAAGACAAAATATTTGATGTCCAAACTGATAAACTTTTTTTTTTGGAATTAATTATAAACTTTAGAATTTGATGCCAGCAACACGTGACAAAGAAGTCGGGAAAGGTGGCAATAAATACTGATAAAGTTGAGGAATGCTCATCAAACACCTATTTGGAACATCCCACAGGTGCGCAGGCTAATTGGGATCAGTTGGGTGCCATGATTGGGTATAAAAGCAGCTTCCATTAAATTTTAAGTAATTCACAAACAAGGATGGGGTGAGGGTCACCACTTTGTAAGCAAATTGTGGAACAGTTTTAGAACAACATTTCTCAACGAGCTATTCCAAGGAATTTAGGGATTTGTCCATCTACGGTCCATAAAATCATCAAAAAGTTCAGAGAATCTGGAGAAATCACTGCACGTAAGTGATGATGTTACAGACTTTTGATCCCTCAGGCGGTACTGCATCAAAAACCGACATTAGTGTGTAAAGGATATCACCACAAGGGCTCAGGAACACTTCATTAAATCACTGTCAGTAACTACAGTTGGCCGCTACATCTGTAAGTGCAAGTTAAAACTTTACTATGCAAAGCCAAACCCATGTATCAACAATATCCTGAAACGTCGCCGGCTTGGCTGGACCCGAGCTCACCTAAGATGGACTGATGCAAAGTGGAAAGGTGTTCTGTGGTCTGACGAGTCCACATTTCAAATTATATTTGGAAACAGAGGACGTGGTGTCCTCCAGAACAAAGAGGAAAATAACCATTCGGATTGTTATAGGCGCAAAGTTCAAAAGCCAGCATCTGTGATGGTATGGGGGTGTATTAGTGCCCAAGGCATGGGGAACTTACACATCTGTGAAGGCACCATTAATGCTGAAAGGTACATACAGGTTTTGGAGCAACATATGTTGTCATCCAAGCAACATTATCATGGACGCCCCTGCTTATTTCAGCAAGACAAGTGTTAAAACAACGTAGCTTCGTTAAAAAAAGAGTGCGGGTCCTTTCCTAGTCCGCCTGCAGCCCAGACTTGTCTCCCATCGAAAATGTGTGGCGCATTATGAAGCGTAAAATACGACGGCGGAGACCCCGGACTGTTGAACGACTAAAGCTCTACATAAAACAAGAATGGGAAAAATATTTACTTTCAAAGCTTTAACAATTAGTTTCCTCAGTTCCCAAACGTTTATTGAGTGTTGTTAGAAGAAAAGGTGATGTAACACAGTGGTGAACATGCCCTTTCCCAACTACTTTGGCTCGTGTTGCAGCCATGAAATTCTAAGTAAATTATTATTTGCAAAAAAAAATAAAGTTTATGAGTTTGAACATCAAATATCTTATCTTTGAAGTGCTTTCAACTGAATATGGGTTGAGAAGGATTTGCAAATCATTGTATTCCGTTGATATTTACATCTAACTCAATTTCCCAACTCATATGGAAACGGGGTTTGTATAATAATGAGGTGAAATTTTTGAATGAAAAAAACTGCTGTTCTAAATGTGTCCACTAGATGCCGCAATAGCAGTTTTTTCTATCTTTTTAGCTCATGGGTGTCAAACTCTGGCCCGCGGGGCAAATCAGGCCCGCCTTGTAATTTAATTTGGCTCTTGAGGCAATATCAATTTAGCATTAGAGCTGGCTCGCCGGTGTTATACAGCGTCGGTGCCGCTTTAACACCACATTCACCGCTAATACTCGTACTTGCCAACCCTCCTAAGTTTCCCGGTAGACTCCCGAAGTTCAGTGCCCCTCCCGAAAATTTTCCGGGGCAACCATTCTCCCAAATTTCTACCGATTTCCACCTGGACAACTATATTGGGGGCGTGCATTTAAGGCACTGCCTTTAGCGTTCTCTACAACCTGTCGTCACGTCCGCTTTTCCTCCATACTAACAGCTTGTCACATAATATTTGTGGCTTTTACACACGCACACACACACACACACACACGTGAATGCAATGCATACTTGGTCAACAGCCATACAGGTCACACTGAGGGTGGCCGTATAAACAACTTTAGCACGGTTACAAATATGCGCCACACTGAACCCACACCAAACAAGAATGACAAACACATTTTGGGTGAACATCCGCACCGTAACACAACAGAACAAATACCCAGAATACCTTGCAGCACTTACTCTTTCGGGAAACTTCCAGCAAATTGACCTATAATTAACGTTTTATTCATGCATTTTCTCTTGCTACGTCAAGGCTTGAATGT
>NC_084622.1:4282388-4336396 GCF_033978795.1 Nerophis ophidion
ATATTTTGGTTCATTTAATATTTAAAACAAAATTTCAAATATGGATCCCGTATTCCAATATATGCCTCATTATTATCTAAACTAAATGCATTTTTTTCTACTGATATCATCTCCATAGCTTGTGTATACCAGTCAATATAAGTTGGACTATCAACATTTATCCATTTTTTTAATATTACCCGTTTTGTTATTATGCATATTGAAAGAAATGCATTTTTACTCTTTGATGACATGTTACTAAATTGATGGAGATCCCCAAGAATACAAGTTCGCAATGTCATTGGGATGTTTGTATTAAGGAATGTGATTGCTTCTTTTGTTGTTTTCAACCATAACTCTTTTATTCTCTGACATTCCCACAATAAATGAACAATCAATCAATCAATGTTTACTTATATAGCCCTAAATCACTAGTGTCTCAAAGGGCTGCACAAACCACTACGACATCCTCGGTAGGCCCACATAAGGGCAAGGAAAAGTCACACCCAGTGGGACGTCGGTGACAATGATGACTATGAGAACCTTGGAGAGGAGGAAAGCAATGGATGTCGAGCGGGTCTAACATGATACTGTGAAAGTTTAATCCATAATGGATCCAACACAGTCGCAAGAGTCCAGTCCAAAGCGGATCCAACACAGCAGCGAGAGTCCCGTTCACAGCGGAGCCAGCAGGAAAACATCCCAAGCGGAGGCAGATCAGCAGCGCAGAGATGTCCCCAGCCGATACACAGGCGAGCAGTACATGGCCACCGGATCGGACCCCCTCCACAAGGGAGAGTGGGACATGGGAGAAAAAGAAAAGAAACGGCAGATCAACTGGTCTAAAAAGGGAGTCTATTTAAAGGCTAGAGTATACAAATGAGTTTTAAGGTGAGACTTAATGCTTCTACTGAGGTGGCATCTCGAACTGTTACCGGGAGGGCATTCCAGAGTACTGGACCCCGAAATGAAAACGCTCTGTAGCCCGCAAACTTTTTTTGGGCTTTGGGAATCACTAATAAGCCGGAGTCCTTTGAACGCAGATTTCTTGCCGGGACATATGGTACAATACAATCGGCAAGATAGGATGGAGCTAGACCGTGTAGTATTTTATACGTAAGTAGTAAAACCTTAAAGTCACATCTTAAGTGCACAGGAAGCCAGTGCAGGTGAGCCAGTACAGGCGTAATGTGATCAAACTTTCTTGTTCTTGTCAAAAGTCTAGCAGCCGCATTTTGTACCAACTGTAATCTTTTAATGCTAGACATGGGGAGACCCGAAAATAATACGTTACAGTAGTCGAGGCGAGACGTAACAAATGCATGGATAATGATCTCAGTGTCTTTAGTGGACAGAATGGAGCGAATTTTAGCGATATTACGGAGATGAAAGAAGGCCGTTTTAGTAACGCTTTTAATGTGTGACTCAAAGGAGAGAGTTGGGTCGAAGATAACACCCAGATTCTTTACAGAGTCGCCTTGTTTAATCGTCAAATGTTAGAGTTGTATTATTAGATAGAGGTCGGTGTCTAGCAGGACCGATAATCAGCATTTCCGTTTTTTTGGCGTTGAGTTGCAAAAAGTTAGCGGACATCCATTGTTTGATTTCATTAAGACACGCCTCCAGCTGACTACAATCCGGCGTGTTGGTCAGCTTTAGGGGCATGTAGAGTTGGGTGTCATCAGCATAACAGTGAAAGCTAACAAGAGTTCCCTCAGCTGCCTGACACTTGGTACATAACTCTATCTACTACACCTATTTTAAACAGCTGAGAAGTAAAATACAATCGATTCAATATCTTAAATTGAGTCATCTTATCTTTGATGTTTCTAAAGGGCTTATTGGCATTTTTCCAAATATCATTCCATGATATGTCTCTTTCATCTAAAACAGGGGTCACCAACGCGGTGCCCGCAGGCACCAGGTCGCCCGTAAGAACCAGATGAGTCGCCCGCTGGCCTGTTCTAAAAATACCTCAAATAGCTGCACTTACCGGTGAGCTGCCTTTATTTTTTAAATTGTATTTATTTACTAGCAAGCTGGTCTCGCTTTGCTCGACATTTTTAATTCTAAAGAGAGACAAAACTCAAATAGAATTGGAAAATCCAAGATAATATTTTAAAGACTTGGTCTTCACTTGTTTAAATACATTCACTTATTTTTTTACTTTGCTTCTTATAACTTTCAGAAAGACAATTTTAGAGACTTTAGAGAATTTTAGGATTTTTAAACACATGCCTTTTTACTTTTTACCTTCCTTCCTCTTCTTTCCTGACAATTTAAATCAATGTTGAAGTATTTTTTTTTTTATTGTAAAGAATAATAAATACATTTTAATTTAATTCTTCATTTTAGCTTCTGTTTTTTCAACGAAGAATATTCGTGAAATATTTCTTTAAACTTATTATGATTAAAATTCAAAAAAATTATTCTGGCAAATCTAGAAAATCTGTAGACTCAAATTTAAATCTTATTTCAAAGTCTTTTGAATTTCTTTTAAAATTTTTGTTCTGGAAAATCCAGAAGAAATGATTTGTCTTTGTTAGAAATATATATTGGTCCAATTTGTTATACATTCTAACAAAGTGCAGATTAGATTTTAACCTATTTAAAACATGTCATCAAAAATCTAAAGTTAATCTTAATCAGGGAAAATTATTAATGTTCCATAAATTCATTTTTTTTATTTTTTCAAAAAGATTCAAATTAGCTAGTTTTTCGGTTGAATTTAGAATTTTAAAGAGTCGAAATTGAAGATTAACTATGTTTCACAATTAAATTTTCTTCGTCTTTTCTCCTCCTTTAAAACGTTCAATTAAGTGTTTTTATTCCCTACATAAAACCTTCCGTAAAAGGAAAAAAATGTACGACAGAAATACCCATTTTTTTATCTATATAGATTTATTTATTAAAGTTAAATTGAGCAAATTGGCTATTTCTGGCAATTTATTTAAGTGTGTATCAAACTGGTAGCCCTTCGCATTAATCAGTACCCAAGAAGTAGCTCTTGGTTTCAAAAAGGTTGGTGACCCCTGATCTAAAATGTTTAAGTCCATCATCCATTTCCGAACACATGCATCATTTGCATTTCTAGTGTGGTGTTTACTTATTATTCCATAAAATAGTTTAATTAATTTCTTAAATGTATCTTGATTAAAAAGTGCATCTTCCAGTTCATGGCTATTTAAAGACATACTTTCAGAGGACATGCATATATTTACAGCATGTTTTAAAGAGATAAAAATGATTTCTGGGTACATTATATTGATCAACTAAACCACTGAACGGTTTAAAATAGTTTTTATTAATATGATAAGAGGAGTTTGATTGGAACCTGCTTTAAAACTGTCCACGGCTCCATGCAAAGAACATGGTTAGAAAAACCACATTTCCTTCTCGTCACCTCAACCTTCTCCTCGTCCTTCCGCAGACATCGACGAGTGTGCCGACGGCTTCGTGGAGTGTGACAGTAAATCCACTTGTGTCAACTTGCCCGGATGGTACCACTGCGAGTGCCGCGAGGGTTTCCATGACAACGGCTTGTTTTCTGCCAATGGAGAGTCGTGTGTAGGTGAGTGGGACTTTTCTTCCGCCGTCCTTACTTGCACTGAGACGCCATCACACTGTCCTCACATCAGTGTGCGTTTTGTTGACGAAAAATGTTCGTCATAGTTATCGTCAACGATTTTTTTTTCTGACTAAAACGAGACAATAACCAGAGGTGGGTAGGAATGCGCTACATCTACTTGAGTAACTTTTGGGTTAAATTGTACTTCTAAGAGTAGTTTTTATGCAACATACTTTTACTTGAGTATATTTATAGAGGAGAAACGCTACTTTTACTCCGCTCCATTTATCTACAATCAGCTCGCTACTTTTTTTTTTTTTTAATCGATCTATTAATGTTTGTTTTGGTTTTTCAAAGTAAGATTTACACATGCAGTCACTGGTGACGTTTGACCAATCAAACAGAGCCAGGCGGTCACGTGACCGTCACACGTCGAATCAGACTTAAAAAAGTTGAAAAACTTATTGGGGTGTTACCATTTTGTGGTCAATTGTTCGAAATATGTATTGTTTTCACACCCCGTCTCGGGTGAAGGTAATGTAACCTTTGCAACCTAACCGGACTTCAAATCAAGGATGGCAAGTATTTAAATCCCAAAAAGTGTCAAAACGTGAACAACAACAGGAAGACAAAACACCCACAATCTCTAACAGTAATAAATAAAGACAATATTAGTATTGTATATTATATACAGTACATTTATATTCTAAATGTATTTCAAAAAGTCGCATGCGTTACATAGGCCTATATATCGCATGCGTTACATAGGCCTATATATCAAAAAGCATATTAAAATTAAATCAAAATACATATATTCACAATCAAAAGGTCAAACATCAAATATATCAAAGTAAATAATTAAATGACAAAACAGATTTAGCAAAATAAATTAGCAATCAACAAAAACTCATTGAACCAGTTACACCACAACAAAATAATCACCTCAGTAGTTGGTTTGATGTATGAAGACCGAAACGCTTGGTCAGGACAGAGAACCTCATCTGGCAGTGACTGGCAGAAAAATGGCATTTTCCCCACTTAAATAGTCCATAGCTCCGCCCACTAGCTGGGACCATTTTGACAGGGGAAATTAAGAAATCAGTTATTTTGTAATTTACACCATAAGTAACAATTACATGTCCAAAAAATATTCACATTGTACTTTTAGACAACACAACTTTCAAATGTCCAGTGTCCCTCTTCAACACCCAGTTACTGACAGTAATGGTTTGGCCCAAATTAGGCCTAATTAGTCCAAGCAGGTGTGCTCACCTACATAAAGCCCTCAGCCCCTTCCTGACTCTTTTAGCTACACCTTCAGAGCCATGGTGAGTGACAGGTTGCATCTTGTTTGTGGAGCATGCTGTTTGTAGTGTGTCAATGTTGAGCTTCTTAACAAATGTGCATGGTCAAACAGTGACAGTATGGGGTCAAACTGTCACAATTGTACTGTGCAATCTACTTATAAAAGTTTCAATCAATCAATCAAAAGTGTAAAGGAAAAAAGACACTTTTTATTTCAACCGTACTTCCCGTCAAAAGCCTAATGGCTGACCGCACAGTTCCTGTCTTCACAATAAAAGCGCCGCTCCGTCGCGCCTGCGCTAACAAAATAAGAGTCTCCAAAAGCCAGCGCAAACAAGCGAGCAAGCTAAGGAGTTTGCCGCCAATGTATTTATTGTAAAGTGTATAAAACAAATATAGAAGCTGGACAAATAAAATGCCAAAAACCAACGACTTTCATGTGGTATTAGACAGAAAGGAAGAACTTTTTTTCTCCTCCATTTGAAAACATGGACGTTATCAGCAATACTGATTCCAATCAATGCAAGTCATCAGAATCAGGTAATACACCAACTTATATTCTTGTCTTCATGAAAGATAGGAATCTATGTGTTAAACATGCCTATATATTCATTAAAACACCTTTAACATGTCAACAAAAACGGCAAAATAAATAAATATAAATTATATACTGTATGTATATATATATATATATATATAAATATATATATCTCCATCCATCCATCCATTTCCTACCGCTTATTCCCTTTTGAGGTCGCGGGGGGCGCTGGCAGCTATCTCAGCTACAATCGGGCGGAAGGCGGCGTACACCCTGGACATATTAATATATATATGTGTGTGTATGTATATGTGAGGTAGATCACCTCGACTTGGTCATTTATTAAATAATTGATTGACGTTTAAAAACCCTTTGGGGTGTTACCATTTAGTGGTCAATTGTAGGGAATATGTACTGTACTGTGAAATCTACTAATAAAAGTTTCAATCCAATCAATCAATCAATGCCTACTGAGCCTATGGTGCTGTTAAGTTATTGTGGCTCAATTTGCCATTTTATTTTAATGTATTATTATTTAATATATATTATTGTTTTAGTTGCTTAAGAGATATTCCTGGCTCTGAATTTGCTCATTGCTATTTTTATGTTTTTGTGCATTATTTGTTGCCGTAATCATTAAACAAACAGGTTACTCATCAGTTACTCAGTACTTGAGTAGTTTTTTCACAACATACTTTTTATTTTTACTCAAGTAAATATTTGGGTGACTACTCCTTACTTTTACTCGAGTAATACATCTCTAATGCAGTGGTCCCCAACCTTTTTGTATCCGTGGACCGGTCAACGCTTAAAAATTTGTCCCGCGGCCCGGGGGGGGGGGTCCTTTTTTATTTTTTTTGTATTTATTTTTTTTTCTTTATCATGAAAAAGGGACGTTTTTGTGGTTGGTGCACAAATTGTAAGTGTATATTGTGTTTTTTATGTTGATTTAATAAAAAAAAAATATATATATTTATATATATTTTTTTTTTAATAAAAAATTCTTCTGCGGCCCGGTACCAATTGGGCCCCAACCGGTGGTTGGGGACCACTGCTCTAAAACCGGTGGTTGGGGACCACTGCTCTAAAGTAACAGTACTCTTACTTGAGCACAGTTTTTGGCTACTCTACCCACCTCTGACAATAACTAAATAAAAAATAATTGACGTGGACTAAGACGATGACGAGGTGTATTGACATATTCGTAGACGAATAAAAATGAGACGAAAATGTCTGCCAGAGACGAGATCCAATCGGAACTCATTTCGTTAGGAAGAGGCGGGAGGAGTTGGGAAGAGAACCAATCAGATCGACGTGGTAAGGAAGTTACGTAAACGCTGCAGAAGACAATCGGCGTGGGCAATATCGCAAATTTGGGTATCGATACCGATCCGATCCGATACCGGCCAGTATCGCTGATACCGATACCGGAAGTGTCGTCATCTAATGGGGGGGGGGTACTTTGGGTTATCGATACTTTTGAGAAACTAATTTGTACTTTTGCCTTTATTAATTGATTATGATAATAATACAACACAGGACAACAATTTAGAATGTAACATAATAGTGAGAGTCCAGTCCATTCTGGATCTAACATAATAGTGAGAGTCCAGTCCATAGTGGATCTAACATAATAGTGAGAGTCTAGTCCATAGTGGATCTAACATAATAGTGTCCAGTCCATAGTGGATCTAACATAATAGTGAGAGTCCAGTCCATTGTGGATCTAACATAATAGTGAGAGTCTAGTCCATAGTGGATCTAACATAATAGTGTCCAGTCCATAGTGGATCCAGCATAATAGTGAGAGTCCAGTCCACAGTGGATCTAACATAATATCAATCAATCAATCAATGTTTACTTATATAGCCCTAAATCACTAGTGTCTCAAAGGGCTGCACAAACCACTACGACATCCTCGGTAGGCATAAGGGCAAGGAAATCTCACACTAGAGAGAGTCCAGTCCATAGTGGATCCGACACAATAATGAAAGTCCAGTCCATAGTGGATCTAACATAATAGTGAGAGTCTAGTCCATTGTGGATCTAACATAATAGTGAGAGTCCAGTCCATAGTGGATCTAACATAATAGTGTCCAGTCCATAGTGGATCCAGCATAATAGTGATAGTCCAGTCCACAGTGGATCTAACATAATATCAATCAATCAATCAATGTTTACTTATATAGCCCTAAATCACTAGTGTCTCAAAGGACTGCACAAACCACTACGACATCCTCGGTAGGCCCACATAAGGGCAAGGAAAACTCACGCTAGTGAGAGTCCAGTCCATAGTGGATCCGACACAAGAATGAGAGTCCAGTCCATAGTGGATCTAACATAATAGTGAGAGTCCAGTCCATTGTGGATCCAACATAATAGTGAGAGTCCAGTCCATAGTGGATCTAACATAATAGTGTCCAGTCCATAGTGGATCCAGCATAATAGTGAGAGTCCAGTCCACAGTGGATCTAACATAATAGTGAGAGTCCAGTCCATAGTGGATCTGACACAATAATGAGAGCCCAGTCCATAGTGGATCTAACATAATAGTGTGAGTGTCCAGTCCACAGTGGATCTAACATAATAGTGAGAGTCCAGTCCATAGTGGATCTGACACAATAATGAGAGTCCAGTCCATAGTGGATCTAACATAATAGTGTGAGTGTCCAGTCCATAGTGGATCCAGCATAATAGTGAGAGTCCAGTCCATAGTGGATGTAAAGAGATCAGTCCATAGTGGACCTAACATAATAGTGAGAGTCAAGTCCATAGTGGAGGCAGCAGGAGGCCGCCCCTAGCGGAGACGGGGTCAGCAGTGCAGAGATGTCCCCAACCAATGTACGGGTGTGCGGTCCACCCCATGTCCCGACTTTGGGCAGCCAGCACTTCAACCATGGCCACTGAAACTGTGCCCCCACTTCCACAAGGGAGAAGGGGGCAGAGAGGAAAAGAAAAGAAACGGCAGATCTAAAAAGGGGGTCTATTTAAAGGCGAGAGTATACAAATGAGTTTTAAGATGGGACTTAAATGCATCTCTAACTGTTACCAGGAGGGCATTCTAGAGTACTGGAGCCCCAATAGAAAACACTTTAGACAAGTAATATAATTTTAAAATGGACTCTAAAAGCCACAGGCAGCCAGTGGAGGGAGGCTAAAACAGGAGTCATGTGTTCTCTTTTTCTTGTGTTGGTTAAAAGTCGGGCAGCTGCATTTTGGACCAGCTGCTGACGTAAGAGGGAGGGATTGGCCAATTCCAAAATACAAAGATTCACAGTAATCCAGCCGAGATGTGATAAAGGCATGGAAAACTGTCTCAAACTGTTGCCTAGAAAGAAGATTTTTAACCTTGGCCAGCTGACGTGAATAAAAAAAAGCTGGCTTTCCCCTAGGGCCGGGCGGTATGGCCTTTTTTATATATTTCGATATTTTCAGGCCATGTCACGATACACTATATATCTATCTCGATATTTTGAATGAATACTTGATGCATATAATCACAGCAGTATGATGATTCCGTGTGTCTACATCAGGGGTCACACAGAACCAGAACCAGATGAGTCGCCCGCTGGGCTGTTTTAAAAATAGCTCAAATAGCAGCACTTACCAGTGAGCTGCCTCAATTTTTTTTTTATTGTATTTATTTATTAGCACGCTGGTTTTGATTTGCTCGACATTTTTAATTCTAAGAGAGACAAAACTCAAATAGAAATTGAAAATCCAAGAAAATATTTTAAAGACTTGGTCTTCACTTGTTTAAATGAATTCATTATTTTTTCTACTTTCCTTCTTATAACTTTCAGAAAGACAAATTTAGAGAAAAAATACAACCTTAAAAATTATTTTAGGATCTTTAAACACATATACCTTTTTACCTTTTAAATTCCTTCCTCTTATTTCCTGACAATTTAAATCAATGTTCAAGTAAACTAATTTTTTTTATTGTAAAGAATAATAAATACATTTTAATTCAATTCTTTATTTTAGCTTCTGTTTTTTCGACGAAGAATATTTGTGAAATTTTTCTTCAAACTTATTATGATTAAAGTTCAAAATAATTATTCTGGCAAATCTCGAAAATCTTTAGAATCAAATTTAAATCTTATTTCAAAGTCTTTTGAATTTCTTTTAGAATTTTTGTTCTGGAAAATCTAGAAGAAATAATGATTCGTCTTTGTTAGAAATATAGCTTGGTCCAATTTGTTATATATTCTAACAAAGTGCAGATTGGATTTTAACCTATTTTAAAACATGTCATCAAAATTCTAAAATTAATGTTAATCGGGAAAAATTACTAATGATGTTCAATAAATTATTTTTTTGATTTTTTCGAAATGATTCGAATTAGCTAGTTTTTCTCTTCTTTTTTCAAAGAGTCGAAATTGAAAGCTATGTTTTCAAAGTCTTTTTAATTTTTTTTCCTGTTTTCTCCTCTTTAAACCATTCAATTAAGTGTTTTTTTCATCATTTATTCTTTACAAAAAACCTTCCGTAAAAGGAAAAATGACAGACAGAAATACCCATTTTTATATATGTATATATAGATTTATTTATTAAGGTAAATTAAGCAAATTGGCTATTCCTGGCATTTTTTTTAAGTGTGTATCAAACTGGTAGCCTTTCGCATTAATCAGTACCCAAGAGGTAGCTCTTGGTTTCAAAAATGTTGGTGACCCCTGGTCTACATTAAAACAATCTTGTTCATACTGCATTAATATATGTTACTTTTAAACTTTCATGCAGGGAGGTAAATCAATTGACCAAAACTGTATTTATTAAACAGTTATTAAGCAGTGGCACACACATTCATGTCATTTAAAAACAGAAAGTGCTAATTATCAGATACATTTTAAAAGAAGCTCTAAGTGCACTTTTGTGCATGATGTCACTCAGATGACTTATCAAAACTAAATTAAAGTGCACTTTTTGTACAGACCGCCACTACAATAGTTTAAAACAAATAAAGTGCACTTTTGTGCAGGATGTCACTAAGATGACATATCAAAACTAAATTAAAGTGCACTTTTTGTACAGAACGCCACTACAATAGTTTAAAACAAATAAAGTGCACTTTTGGGCATGATGTCACTAAGATGACATATCAAAACTAAATCAAAGTGCACTTTTTGTACAGAACGCCACTACAATAGTTTAAAACAAATAAAGTGCACTTTTGTGCATGATGTCACTAAGATGACATATCAAAACTAAATTAAAGTGCACTTTTTGTACAGAACGCCACTACAATAGTTTAAAACAAATAAAGTGCACTTTTGTGCATGATGTCACTAAGATGACATATCAAAACTAAATTAAAGTGCACTTTTTGTACAGAACGCCACTACAATAGTTTAAAACAAATACAGTGCACTTTTGTGCATGATGTCACTAAGATGCCATATCAAAACTAAATTAAAGTGCACTTTTTGTACAGAACGCCACTACAATAATTTAAAACAAAAAAAGTGTACTTATGTGCATGTTGTCACTAAGATGACATATCAAAACTATATTAAAGTGCACTTTTTGTACAGAACGCCACTGCAATAGTTTAAAACAAATAAAGTGCTGCTGCCCCGGCGACCCGACCTCGGATAAGCGGAGCAAAATTCCCCCCAAAAAAGTGCAGTTCCCCTTTAAAGATAGCAGAGTGCTCCTGTTAAATTGATGATCTTCGAGCAGCACACACATGCACAAAGTCTCGCTCATTTTTTTCCGGAAGTATCCCCCCTCTGCCCCCCTTTCCAGTGCAGCCTGTCTAAAGCGCTGTCGGCTGTCTGTCAAAAACGTAGGCCTCCATCATTCCAGACTAACACGGAAGGGTTTCCTGTAACAAAACCGCGGGCGTCGCTCCACTCGTTGACCCCGTCTGGGCTGTCACTCTGAGCGAGCGCCTGAAGAAAAGTGTGTGTAATAAGTGTGTTTGTTCAAGGGAAATGTTTTAAAGGGAAAACTGTTTTTCTGTAGTTCCACTTTGCAGGTGAAGGTATAGTCTTGACCCCTGCCATTAGGCTTCCAGGAAATGAAAAATGTGAAGATGTTCTTTTCATTTATGTTTCTGGGAATTGTTTTCCATTCACCCAGAGAAAAAAAAGCACCAGTAAGGTCAGAGGTCATTGGTGTTAGACCCTATATGCCCATATTAGGGTTGTACGGTATACCGTTATTAGTATAGTACCACGATACTAAGGAATCATATTCGGTACTATACTGCCTCTGAAAAGTACCAGTCCCTCTCGCACCGTTGTCTTGGTGTTGTGGTGTCATTACTTTTTTTACAAGCAGAGGAGCATGTTCGGCAGCGCATAATCACAGAGTACTTGCAATCGGACACATTGTGTAGACAGAAAAAGGAGAACGGACGCATTTTGGCTGAAAAACTAACGGTGAAAGGTGAAGTTATAACACTGAAACGCCCTCAGGAATAAATGCTTTAAGCGGCTAAAGTCCAGACGCAGTTTGCAGTGTCGTAGCTACATCTAAATCACTAATCGTTGTCTCCATGGCGACAAATAAAGTAAGTTTCTTGCAAGTATCATTATCACTGCAGGACGAGGAATAGCTAAAAATGCTTCACTACACTACAAGGTAAACAAACGCCATTGTTGGATCTACACCTGACATCCACTGTACTGATACCAAGTACAGGAGCGTATCTCGTCAATACTACTATGATTAGGTTGATATTTTTTGGCATCACATTTTCGTTCATTTTTGTAAAATTCATATTGTGTTTATAAACTCAGGAAATATGTCCCTGGACACATGAGGACTTTGAATATGACCAATGTACGATCTTGCAACTACTTAGTATCGAATTGATACATCCTAAACTAATGTAAAGTATCCAAACAACAGAAGAATAAATTATTATTACATTTTAACAGAAGTGTAGGTAGAACATGTTAAAAGAGAAATTAAACAGTAAATGAACAAGTAGATTGATAATTCATTTTCTACCACTTGTTCTTAATGGTTTCGACAAAATAATAGAATGATAAATGACACAATATTGTTGAGATCCGCTTTTCGGATCTCTACACATTATTGTTTACTGCTCCAATGTGTATCACTCTCCGTCATTTGACCGTTTATTTCCTGTTTAGTTTGTCACCATGGTTTTCTATTAGTTCCACCTGCTACTCTCGGGTCCCACACACCTGTTAATGGTCATCATCTTTCCTATATAAGCCTGCCTCTTTGTGTTGTTCATTCTGGGATCCGAGTTTGTTTTCATGCAACGGTGCATCTTCTTTTCAGTTTGCTTTCACGCAACTATTCAAGAATTTCTCTACCCATTTCTACTGCTGCGTTTCTGTTTATTCTTACCTCTCATGCTAATTGTTTGTTTTTCCTATTTGTGCCTTCGTGCCAAGTTTAGTTTTGCTGTTTGCCTTCCGAGCCTTCGATGCTAGCACTTTGGTTTGCCTTTATGCTTAGCTCCAGTATTTTTGTTCTATAGCTCCTTTTGTTATTTAAATAAATCATAATAGCTTACCTCTTGCTGTTTTCTCGTTCGACGCATCCACGAAAGGCCAAACTTGGCATCACCATGCCACACAGACGTAACACATATGTAACTGCATACATCAGCAGACTAAATTAGGAGCCTTTGTTTGTTTACTTACTACTCAAAGAAAATGTGTCTTGTATGTTCACTATTTTATTTAAGGACAAAAGTGCAATAAGAAAACTTTTTAATGTACCCTAAGATTTTTTTGTTAAAATAAAGCCAATAATGCAATTTTTTGTGGTGCCCTTTATTTAGAAAAGTACCAAAAAGTATTGAAATAATTTTGGTACAGGTACCAAAATATTGGTACCGGTACCAAGAGAGTAATAAAGTAAGCAATAACATAGTAATCATTTAGTGCAAGACTGTGTGGTACTACTCTTTTTAGGTGTTTGCTTTTCATCCATCTTCCACTTGCATTCATCGTGTATCTCTTTACGATTTTTGAAAAGGTGGGAGATCAAATTGCTCGTATTAAAGGAAGACATCCTATTTCCCCCTCGCATAACCAACTTTTTGCAGTCTTTGCAAATTGCCAGTTTTTTTTAACCCTCAGAGACACTTTAAAACAGGGGTGCCCACACTTTTTCTGCAGGCGAGCTACTTTTCAATTGACCAACTCGAGGGGATCTACCTCATTTATATATATCATTTATATTTATTTTTTTATGAAAGAGACATTTTTGTAAACAAGTTAAATGTGTTTAATGATAATACAAGCATGTGTAACACATGTAGATGTCTTTCTTTCACAAAGACAAGAATATAAGTTGGTGTATTACCTGATTCTGATGACTTGCATTGATTGGAATCAGACAGTAATGATGATAACGCCCACATTTTCAAATGGAGGAGAAAAAAAGTTGTCCTTTCTGTACAATACCACATGAAAGTGGTTGGTTTTTGGCATCTAATTCATCCAGCTTCCATACACTTTACAAGAAAAACATTGGCGGCAAATTCCGTAGCTTGCTTGATTGACATTCACGGCACCCGAGGGTCTTGTGAGATGACGCTGGCTGCTGCCAGTTCATTATTATGAAAAAATGACAGAGAGGAAGGCGAGAAACACTTTTTATTTCAACATACTCTCGCGCCGTCCCTTCCGTCAAAACTCTAAAGGCCGACTGCACATTTCCTATCTTCACAATAAAAGCCCTGCTTCATGCTACCTGCGCTAACAAAATAAGAGTCTCGGAAAGCTGGCGTGCACAAGTGATGTGCACGCCAGCTTTCTGAGGGATCGCTTGTGCACGCCAGTTTTCCGAGACTCTGTATTTAGTCCATACAGAGTCCATACAGACTGACACACCCCCCGCGGTCGACTGGTAGCTCGCGATCAACGTAATGGGCACCCTTGCTTTAAAATAATCCCAAACCATAGACATAGTGTCGTTAGTCTGTCACCGAGCGAGCTCGCTTGTTAACCACGGCTACAGCACCGGCAACAACACACTCTTGTTGTTGTTATGCTACGTTCGCGCGGTGTGATGAGGTCATCAAGAGTTGCCAGTAAACCTCTTGTGCTGCACAGTCGTCAACTCCTGTGTTGTGTGGCAGAGAGGGGGTGGGGGAAGGGCTGCTGGCTGGGAGACGCAACTGCTCTGTAGTGCTCCCTATGTCCGTGTACCACTGCGTACAGCAGCGTTTTAAAAAGTAATTCATTTTACTTTTTGAAACTGATACCGATAATTTCTGATATTACACTTTAAAGCAGGGGTAGGGAACCTATGGCTCGGGAGCCAGATGTGACTCTTTTGATGACTGCATCTGGCTCTCGGTTAAATATGAGCTGGCATTGCTTAACACGATAAATAATGAACAATTCCACTTGTAATCACAGTGTTAAAAATAATGTTTAAAATATAAAACATTCTCATGCATTTTTAATCCATCCATCCGTTTTCTACCGCATCTGTTCAAAAAGTTGCGTTAATGGTAAGAAGTTATTTATTTATTATTGGTTAGTGTGGGGCTTGCCCTCCTGGGGGTTCTTCAGACCACCAAGCACCGACATGAGAGACTGTTTCAGGGTTACAATATTTTATTTTTCAATAAGTCTCTCAGTTGCTTTCCAGCAATTGTCTTTTTCTCTTTCGTTTTCGCTCGCACTCTGGCTCCAGCCCCAACTCCGTCTCTCCTCCTGGCTGCTGCTTATAACAGAGCGACAAGTGATTAGATAACAAGGCCCAGGTGGGCCATTTAAGCACCTGTCGCTTATTCAGAGGCCGGTCCTGCCACACCCCAGTTCACTGCAGGCCGGCAGGCCACGCCCCCTCCACAGTTAGCTTCAGAATAATAATGTTATTACAAAGAATAAGAGACCTATTATACTCTAGAAATGTTGGTCTTACTTAAAAATGCACGCATTTATTTGTGTTCAGTGTTAAAAAAAAATATTATATGGCTCTTACGGAAATACATTTTAAAATATTTGGCCTTGTGGCTCTCTCAGCCAAAAAGGTTCCCGACCCCTGCTTTATCGGCCCATAATATCGACAGGCAGATATTATCGGACATCTTTAATTAGAAGTCTTTGTTTGTTTACTTACTACTAAAAGACAGGTTGTCTAGTACGTTCACTAGTTTATTAAAGGACACACTTTCAATAAAAAACATGTTTATTGTCCTCTAAGATTTTTTTGTTAAGATAAATCCAATAACGACATTTTTTGTGGTCACCTTTATTTGGAAAAGTACCGATCAGTACCAAAAAGTATCGAAATAATTTTGGTACCGATACCAAAATATTAGTATCGGGACATCACTAATAGTCCAGGTAGGTTCAGATATCTTTTTTTCTGCTAAAACATTAAATAATCATTAAAAACTGCATTTTCTTTTTTCTTAGGTTTTCTTTGTCTCACATTTTTGATGGTTTTAAACATTAAAAACGGGAATACCGTATTTCTTTGAATTGCCGCCGGGTATATGTTAACCGCATGGCTCGTTTTACCGCCAGGTCAAACTCGTTTTGCAAAATAATTAGCGCATGCTTAGAATTAGCGCATGCCTACAATTACTGCCGGGTCAAACTTGTTTAGCAAAATAATTAGCGCATGCCTCGGTTTACCGCCGGGTGAAACTCGTCACATCACGAGTGTGTAACACGGGTGGGAAATAAGCCATATTTCCTATCATGGCATCCCCTCATTTTACCAGCGCCGTTTCCACGTTTAATCCTGCGAGTTTAACACAGGCGCTCACGTGACCCAATGCAGCCTATCGCGCTCTATATAATCAAGCGTTCCAAGATGGCTGCCAGGTGCGGTGGCTAAGCCTGGGGACATCTGAAGCAGGTGTGTTTTAAAGTTGTCGTTTGCCTGCAAATCGTAAAAACAACCGTCCAACATTTTACAACTAATTGGAAACTTATAGGTGCCGACCATCAGGGCCGAGTTGCGATGAGAGAATGTGGCGATGATAAGATATTAAGCCGAGTTGGTAAGTGAATTTGTTTGCTAATAGTAGCAACTAGCCGTACCCATGTATTTTCTATGGGCGGTTAGCATCCGGTTTTAATCCCATCCATCCATCCATCCATCTTCTTCCGCTTATCCGAGGTCGGGTCGCGGGGGCAGCAGCCTAAGCAGGGAAGCCCAGACTTCCCTCTCCCCAGCCACTTCGTCTAGCTCTTCCCGGGGGAACCCGAGCCGTTCCAAGGCCAGCCGGGAGACATAGTCTTCCCAACGTGTCCTGGGTCTTCCCCGTGGCCTCCTACCGGTTGGACGTGCCCTAAACACCTCCCTAGGGAGGCGTTCGGGTGGCATCTTGACCAGATGCCCGAACCACCTCATCTGGCTCCTCTCGATGTGGAGGAGCAGCGGCTTTACTTTGAGTTCCTCCCGGATGGCAGAGCTTCTCACCCTATCTCTAAGGGAGAGCCCCGCCACACGGCGGAGGAAACTCATTTCGGCCGCTTGTACCCGTGATCTTATCCTTTCGGTCATGACCCAAAGCTCATGACCATAGGTGAGGATGGGAACGTAGATCGACCGGTAAATTGAGAGCTTTGCCTTCCGGCTCAGCTCCTTCTTCACCACAACGGATCGGTACAACGTCCGCATTACTGAAGACGCCGCACCGATCCGCCTGTCGATCTCACGATGCACTCTTTAATCCACGGTTTTAATCCCGTTTCCTCCAATGTTTCCGATCCGATTGAATTTATATGAATGTTGAGTCTTTATTTTGGGTACTTACGTACGGTGACTGAGTGTTGTGGCGTTTTAAGGCAATTTGCATTTTTTATGCTACATATGAACTGTTCTGAAGGATTGCATATTTATGTAATTGTTCCTTTAGTTCTACAAATAGGAGATCGTTTCTGTTGAGGGTTTAATTATTATTATGTATTTCTATTTCATATGTGTCGTTTGGAAAGGTAAAATGTGTTTTTTTAAGTTGTTTAACCGTTGCTGTGGCTTCGATTGCTATGGTTTCCGGTTGCTATGGTTACGGGCAGTTCCGTTTCCGCCGGTGTTGTGCCGAATTCTGCACCCCCGCCGTAAAATGCACCCCCTGTCGGGAGCGCGCTTACGTCACTCGGTTGCATCACCCGTCTCGAAAAGTAGCTAAACTCGGCTAAAATCGCCTCTTTCGGCATAAAAATGTACATAACAAGGTGAATAATCCAAGTTGTCCTTACTTTGGATATATTAATGGATGGATTAATTGTGATTCTTTAATGATTTCGCCGCCATTGCCTTTAATGATTTCGTCGTCATTCAATCGCCTCTTTCGGCAGAAAAATGTACATAACAAGGTGAATAATCCAAGTTGTCTTTACTTTGGATATATTAATGGATGGATTAATTGTGATTCTTCAATGATTTCGCCGTCATTGCCTTTAATGATTTCGTCGTCATTCAGGTGGGTACATCGCCTCTTTCGGCATAAAAAAGTACATAACAAGGTGAAATAATCCAAGTTGTGTTTACTTTGGATTTATTAATGGATGGATTAATTGTGAGCCTTTAATGATTTCGCCACCATTCAGATAAGGCGAAACAATAACCATTTAGTATAGGAATATTTGCTGTCCCGAAAATGTATTGAAGTATTGTATTAAAGAATATATACACCAAAGTAAGCCTCTATATGTACTTTTTTAGAGACATCAAGGAGAACGAATGTTTGCTGCTTCACTCGACGGGATCCAATACATGTATTTTAAAAATATGACATTTTCTTTAACTGTAAGAAGCTCATGGGTGGATGGATGAATACATTAATAAATGAATGCATCTGATACCTATCGTTGTTTTGATTTTAAGAATTTTCAAACTGAATATTCACAAATAACTTTACCAAAAGTACCCGAAATACCAGAGATGGAGTTATGGTGGGGGTGCATTTTCAGTGAAGAGTTGATTCCAGCTGCCTGAACATCTATCTATCTCTGGCTAGGATGGTCGTAGAGACATGAAACTCACCCTAGTAACTCATCCTTACCCCATCTGTATACTGTGAAAACCATGTGATGATTGGACCCCCACAGGCGGAGTTAGGGGGGGGTGCATTTTCAGGCAGC
Organism: Nerophis ophidion; assembly: GCF_033978795.1. NCBI lineage: Eukaryota > Metazoa > Chordata > Actinopteri > Syngnathiformes > Syngnathidae > Nerophis > Nerophis ophidion. The sequence goes on from NC_084622.1 coordinate 4,300,825, forward strand.
ACCAATATCTCTGGCTAGGATGGTCGTAGAGACATGAAACTCACCCTGGTGACTCATCCTTACCCCATCTGTATACTGTGAAAACCATGTGATGATTGGACCTCCACAGGCGGAGTTAGGGGGGGGGGTGCATTTTCAGGCAGCACCAATAGCCCACCTGCCGGAAAATGCATCCCCTAGCTATCTCTGGCTAGGATGGTCGTAGAGACATGAAACTCACCCTGGTGACTCATCCTTACCCCATCTGTATACTGTGAAAACCATGTGATGATTGGACCCCCACAGGCGGAGTTAGGGGGGGGGTGCATTTTCAGGCAGCACCAATATCTCTGGCTAGGATGGTCGTAGAGACATGAAACTCACCCTAGTAACTCATCCTTACCCCCTATGTATACTGTGAAAACCATGTGATGATTGGACCTCCACAGGCGGAGTTAGGGGGGGGTGCATTTTCAGGCAGCACCAATATCTCTGGCTAGGATGGTCGTAGAGACATGAAACTCACCCTAGTAACTCATCCTTACCCCCTATGTATACTGTGAAAACCATGTGATGATTGGACCTCCACAGGCGGAGTTAGGGGGGGGTGCATTTTCAGGCAGCACCAATATCTCTGGCTAGGATGGTCGTAGAGACATGAAACTCACCCTAGTAACTCATCCTTACCCCCTATGTATACTGTGAAAACCATGTGATGATTGGACCCCCACAGGCGGAGTTAGGGGGGGGTGCATTTTCAGGCAGCACCAACAGCCCACCTGCCGGGAAATGCACCCCCTAGCTATCTCTGGCTAGGATGGTCGTAGAGACATGAAACTCACCCTAGTAACTCATCCTTACCCCCTCTGTATAGTGTGAAAACCATGTGATGATTGGACCTCCATAGGCGGAGTTAGGGGGGGGTGCTTTTTCAGGCAGCACCAATAGCCCCTCTAAACTCTCTCCCTTTGTTTATAATGCCAATTTTTTGCTGGATTTAGTCTCTATAAACTCCAAGGAAAACAATACCCGGCTGGGGACAATTTTTGAAATCGGTCTCCAAACTAAGGCATGCGGGCCGAAAGCGGCCCGCCGACGTCCAAAATCCGGCCCCTGGATTTTTATTCATGTTTTGAATTTTTGGGACATGGGGGACTTGTGGGAATCCATCCCAGGTAAGATTTTTGAACATTTTGAGGACTTTTGCCTACTTTCCCAACTTTCCCCCCCACTTCCAGTGTGACTTTGCGGTGTGCGCTATGGACATGCTGGGCATCCCTTGACTCGGGTGGCCAGCTGCGGGACTTGTGTGATTGATTTTTTAAAACTTTGAGGACTTTTGCCTACTTTCCCAGCTTTTCCCCCACTTCCAGTCAGTTGTGGTGTATCGCTATACATGGGCTATTATTAGGAAGAGGCGTTTATTTGGTAATATACAGTATATATATATATATATATATATATATATATATATATATATATATATATATATATATATATATATATATATAAATCACTTAGATTTATATATATATATATATATATATATAAATCACTTAGATTTATATATATATATATATATATATATAAATCACTTTTATATATATATATATATATATATATATAAGTGATTTATATATATATATATATATATATATATATATATATATATATATATCACTTAGATTTATATCGCGCTTTTACCACCACCAGGTGTGAATGAATGTCGGGTCCCACTTCTCTGTGAGCGCTTTGAGTGTTTATAAAAGCGCGATATAAATCTAAGTGATTTATATATATATATATATATATATATATATATATATATATATAAATCACTTAGATTTATATATATATATATATATATATAAATCACTTATATATATATATATATATATATATATATATATATAAATCACTTAGATTTATATCGCGCTTTTATAAACACTCAAAGCGCTCACAGAGAAGTGGGACCCGACATTCATTCACACCTGGTGGTGGTAAGCTATATCTGTAGCCACAGCTGCCCTGGGGTAGACTGACGGAAGTGTGGCTGCCAGTTTGCGCCTACGGCCCCTCCGACCACCACTAATCATTCATTCATCATTCATTCACCAGTGTGAGCAGCACCGGGGGCAAGGGGGAAGTGTTCTGCCCAAGGCAGTGATTTTTTTTGGATGTCAATAGGTGGGAAGCGAACCTGAAACTCTCAGGTTTCTGGCCGGCCGCTCTACCCACTACGCCATTACGCGCCTGTATATATATATGTATATATTACACACACACATTGTTGTATATATACATATAAATATGTATACATATAATCATTCATTCATCATTCATTCACCAGTGTGAGCAGCACCGGGGGCTAGGGGGAAGTGTCCTGCCCAAGGCAGTGATTTTTTTTGGATGTCAATAGGTGGGAAGCGAACCTGAAACTCTCAGGTTTCTGGCCGGCCGCTCTACCCACTACGCCATTACGCGCCTATATATATATATGTATATATTACACACACACATTGTTGTATATATACATATAAATATGTATACATATATATATATATATATATATATATATATATATATATATATATATATATATATATATATATATATATATATATATACACACATCGTGATATATATACACATATATATATGTATACATATATATATGTATACATATTTATATGTATATATACAACAATGTGTGTGTGTAATATATACATATATATATATAGGCGCGGCATGGCGTAGTGGGTAGAGCGGCCGGCCAGAAACCTGAGAGTTTCAAGTTCGCTTCCCACCTATTGACATCCAAAAAAAATCACTGCCTTGGGCAGGACACTTCCCCCTAGCCCCCGGTGCTGCTCACACTGGTGAATGAATGATGAATGAATGATTAGTGGTGGTCGGAGGGGCCGTAGGCGCAAACTGGCAGCCACACTTCCGTCAGGCTACCCCAGGGCAGCTGTGGCTACAGATATAGCTTACCACCACCAGGTGTGAATGAATGTCGGGTCCCACTTCTCTGTGAGCGCTTTGAGTGTTTATAAAAGCGCGATATAAATCTAAGTGATTTATATATATATATATATATATATATATATATATATATAAGTGATTTATATATATATATATATATATATAAATCTAAGTGATTTATATATATATATATATATATATATATATATATATATAAATCACTTAGATTTATATCGCGCTTTTATAAACACTCAAAGCGCTCACAGAGAAGTGGGACCCGACATTCATTCACACCTGGTGGTGGTAAAAGCGCGATATAAATCTAAGTGATTTATATATATATATATATATATATATATAAGTGATTTATATATATATATATATATATATATAAATCTAAGTGATTTATATATATATATATATATATATATAAATCTAAGTGATTTATATATATATATATATATATATATATATATATATATATATATATATATATATATATATATATATATATATATATATATATATATATATATATATATACTGTATATATATATATATACTGTATATTACCAAATAAACGCCTCTTCCTAATAATAGCCCATGTATAGCGATACACCACAACTGACTGGAAGTGGGGGAAAAGCTGGGAAAGTAGGCAAAAGTCCTCAAAGTTTTAAAAAATCAATCACACAAGTCCCGCAGCTGGCCACCCGAGTCAAGGGATGCCCAGCATGTCCATAGCGCACACCGCAAAGTCACACTGGAAGTGGGGGGGAAAGTTGGGAAAGTAGGCAAAAGTCCTCAAAATGTTCAAAAATCTTACCTGGGATGGATTCCCACAAGTCCCCCATGTCCCAAAAATTCAAAACATGAATAAAAATCCAGGGGCCGGATTTTGGACGTCGGCGGGCCGCTTTCGGCCCGCATGCCTTAGTTTGGAGACCGATTTCAAAAATTGTCCCCAGCCGGGTATTGTTTTCCTTGGAGTTTATAGAGACTAAATCCAGCAAAAAATTGGCATTATAAACAAAGGGAGAGAGTTTAGAGGGGCTATTGGTGCTGCCTGAAAAAGCACCCCCCCCTAACTCCGCCTATGGAGGTCCAATCATCACATGGTTTTCACACTATACAGAGGGGGTAAGGATGAGTTACTAGGGTGAGTTTCATGTCTCTACGACCATCCTAGCCAGAGATAGCTAGGGGGTGCATTTCCCGGCAGGTGGGCTGTTGGTGCTGCCTGAAAATGCACCCCCCCCTAACTCCGCCTGTGGGGGTCCAATCATCACATGGTTTTCACAGTATACAGATGGGGTAAGGATGAGTTACCAGGGTGAGTTTCATGTCTCTACGACCATCCTAGCCAGAGATATTGGTGCTGCCTGAAAATGCACCCCCCCCTAACTCCGCCTGTGGAGGTCCAATCATCACATGGTTTTCACAGTATACAGATGGGGTAAGGATGAGTTACTAGGGTGAGTTTCATGTCTCTACGACCATCCTAGCCAGAGATATTGGTGCTGCCTGAAAATGCACCCCCCCCTAACTCCGCCTGTGGGGATCCAATCATCACATGGTTTTCACAGTATACAGATGGGGTAAGGATGAGTTACCAGGGTGAGTTTCATGTCTCTACGACCATCCTAGCCAGAGATATTGGTGCTGCCTGAAAATGCACCCCCCCCTAACTCCGCCTGTGGAGGTCCAATCATCACATGGTTTTCACAGTATACAGATGGGGTAAGGATGAGTCACCAGGGTGAGTTTCATGTCTCTACGACCATCCTAGCCAGAGATATTGGTACTGCCTGAAAATGCACCCCCCCCTAACTCCGCCTGTGGAGGTCCAATCATCACATGGTTTTCACAGTATACAGATGGGGTAAGGATGAGTTACTAGGGTGAGTTTCATGTCTCTACGACCATCCTAGCCAGAGATAGCTAGGGGATGCATTTTCCGGCAGGTGGGCTGTTGGTGCTGCCTGAAAATGCACCCCCCCCTAACTCCGCCTGTGGAGGTCCAATCATCACATGGTTTTCACAGTATACAGATGGGGTAAGGATGAGTCACCAGGGTGAGTTTCATGTCTCTACGACCATCCTAGCCAGAGATAGATGGATGTTCAGGCAGCTGGAATCAACTCTTCACTGAAAATGCACCCCCACCATAACTCCATCTCTGGTATTTCGGGTACTTTTGGTAAAGTTATTTGTGAATGTTCAGTTTGAAAATTCTTAAAATCAAAACAACGATAGGTATCAGATGCATTCATTTATTAATGTATTCATCCATCCACCCATGAGCTTCTTACAGTTAAAGAAAATGTCATATTTTTAAAATACATGTATTGGATCCCGTCGAGTGAAGCAGCAAACATTCGTTCTCCTTGATGTCTCTAAAAAAGTACATATAGAGGCTTACTTTGGTGTATATATTCTTTAATACAATACTTCAATACATTTTCGGGACAGCAAATATTCCTATACTAAATGGTTATTGTTTCGCCTTATCTGAATGGTGGCGAAATCATTAAAGGCTCACAATTAATCCATCCATTAATAAATCCAAAGTAAACACAACTTGGATTATTTCACCTTGTTATGTACTTTTTTTATGCCGAAAGAGGCGATGTACCCACCTGAATGACGACGAAATCATTAAAGGCAATGACGGCGAAATCATTGAAGAATCACAATTAATCCATCCATTAATATATCCAAAGTAAAGACAACTTGGATTATTCACCTTGTTATGTACATTTTTATGCCGAAAGAGGCGATTTTAGCCGAGTTTAGCTACTTTTCGAGACGGGTGATGCAACCGAGTGACGTAAGCGCGCTCCCGACAGGGGGTGCATTTTACGGCGGGGGTGCAGAATTCGGCACAACACCTGCACGATAAACAAAGTGTTAGAAGAGCTCTGGCAATAACAAGCAACGTAGGGTCGGTAATACTACACGGGAGATAGTTCACCACGGTTGCAGTTCAGAGAAATAACCACAGTAAGCTTCCTATTTCAGTGTTTTACTGTATAAGTGACAGTTTATAAGTTGCACTCGTTAAAGTTTAGGATGTTGGGCGCTCACGTTGCCAGTAGATGGGACGGGTGTGCTAACAGCAGCTCGCACGTGTGTTTGTTTGCTGCACAGTGACTTCACGAACGGCAGGTTTGGTCACGTATTAGTTAAGTTTGTTAAAGAGACCCTCTCCTCTGTGACTGTTTACTATTTGGAGAGCGAGTGTGGAACATTATAAAGAGTTTAGTTGTGTGCTATCGTGGCTACATTGCTGCGAGGGAAGTGGACAGCGCGAGTTGGGGAGGTAGCATGTGAGTGGGGACGAGTGTATGAGAGTAATTAATGTGTTTTTATTATTGTCGGGTTATTGTATGTTTATGAGGTGTATATAGTAAATTGTTGAACTATATAAGCCGTCTCCTCTCACTATTTATTGGGTAAATAGTGAATAATTGGAGTATCCCCCCCAACGTAAAATACAGTCCTTTACAGGCTACCGTACACTAACGTTTTTTTTTTAATTAAATGTGCTTTTAATGATGGTATCCTTACATCACACTCAAATTTTTAAGCGCAGGCCTTATGCCCTGGTGTGGGCCTATCATAAATCAATCAATGTTTATTTATATAGCCCCAAATCACAAATGTCTCAAAGGACTGCACAAGTCATTACGACTACAACATCCTCGGAAGAACCCACAAAAGGGCAAGGCAAACTCACACCCAGTGGGCAGGGAGAATTCACATCCAGTGGGACGCCAGTGATAATGCTGACAATGAGAAACCTTGGAGAGAACCTCAGATGTGGGCAAATCCCCTCCCCCCACCCCCCCCCCCCCCCCCCCCCCCCCCCTTCTAGGGGACCGAAAGCAATGGATGTCGAGCTGGTCTAACATGATACTGTGAAAGTTCAATCCATAGTGGCTCCAACACAGCCGCGAAAGTTCAGTTCAAGCGGATCCAAGACAGCAACGAGAGTCCCGTCCACAGGAAACCATCTCAAGCGGAGGCGGATCAGCAGCGTAGAGATGTCCCCAACCGATACACAGGCGAGCGGTCCATCCTGGGTCTCGACTCTGGACAGCCAGTACTTCATCCATGGTCATCGGACCGGACCCCCTCCACAAGGGAGGGAGGGCCTACCGTAGTGGTTTGTGTTGTGGTTTGTGCAGCCCTTTGAGACACTAGTGATTTAGGGCTATATAAGTAAACATTGATTGATGATTGATTGAGGCCTAAATTTACCGCGTGCCTAAATTTACCGCATGCCTTTGGTAAGCACCGGAGTGAGAAAAGGTTTTAAAATAATTAGCGCATGCTTACTTTTACCGCATGCCTTTGGTAAGCGCAGGACTGAGAAGAGGTTTTAAATCAATTAGCGCCCCGGCGGCAATTCAAGGATATACGGTACGTTAAAACCATAATAATAATTTTAGACAGGGGGAAAAAACCTTTTTCATGGCACTATAACCCCGGTCCTTTCGGCTCAGTAATGAAATACTACTCTTGGTATTTAGATGTCTACATGGACTGTCCCCATCCTACACTGCAAAAACTGAAATCTAAGTAAGATTAAATATGTCAAATAAGGGTGATATTTGCTTATGTTCTGTCTGATAAGATAATTCTTCTCACTAAGCAGATTTTATGTTAGTGTTTTAATCGTTTTAAGGGTTTTGGTCCTAAATGATCTCAGTAAGATATTACAGCTTGTTGCTGAGATTTGATGACATATATTGAGTAAAACATGCTTGAAACTAGATTATCAACTGTTGCAAAGCTGTGTCATCAACACTTACAAGTATAAAACTATTTTTTTGAAGTAATAATCTCTTATTTCAAGCATGAAAAAAAATCATTATTTTGACACAATTGTCTCATATAAAAACAGATGACAGTCAAATGGACTTTGCTCTTTTATTTTCAATGAAACAATAGAACATACAAACTCATGTGGTAGTACAGTTGGCACAGTACAGTAAACTGACTATTTAAACATTTACATTTGACATTTAAAACAGTTTTGAACATAAATAGTTAATGCACATTCAAATAAATTCTTAAAAATTACAATTTAAAACAATAAAAAATAAAAATAAAAAAAAAAATAAATAAATAAATAAAATAAAAAATATATATGTATATATATATATATATATGGGAATAAGCGGTAGAAAATGGATGGATGGATGGATATATATATATATATATATATATATATATATATATATATATATATATATATATATATATATATATATATATATATATTCCTTGCGCACTAATTGACTGAAAGAGCACGCACATGGCGCGATAATGTCATGTTATCAATGGAAAAATGCATTTTTAGACAATATGATTTGCCTGAGCAGCTTGTAGACACCGAGAGTAACAAGCGGTTGCCTTGTTGCCTTTTCATTAAGAACAATTCATTGGTTTTTAGTATAAGTTTGCTGGTTTCAAGAAATGTAATGCTGAGCGCATATTACTATGTCGATATAATGGCACTGTCAGGTTCAAACACTGATGACATCTTTCAAACAAGAATAAAGGCAAAGAATCAAACAGAGACAGAATTAAATTTGGACTCAGATCTTGAGGAGAGACATGGCCACTTTACACTTTGTACAGCCCTGCACCACACTCTGACGAAAACGGTTCACGCCTCCTCTTTTATTTAGATATTCAATGTTTACACAACAACACATGTCACAACAGAAATGGGGTGTATGTAAACAGACATTGTTTTCGGTCAAATTGAAGACAAAAGAAGAAGATGCCTCGGGCTCGGTCTTATCCTGGATTTAGCTTCGGTAGGTGTTTAAGGACAATAGATAACCCCTCCCGTCGCATTCCAACGTACACAGCTGAATCTTCCAAGACTTTGCTTGGTCAAACAAGGACAGCTCTCATTTGTTCAGTGGAAACTCAGAGAGCGGAATGTTTTTTGATAATTTACACAACATTTTTCTAACATTTCCCTCCTGTTTATCAAATAACTTCCCCATAATTTCCTCATCCCCAATAACTTATTCTTGCGATTTTCAGTTAATGGTTCATTTCCCTAGGACCAAGTTATGTTTACACTCAGAATTCAACATTAATTTTCCTTCATAATTCTGACCTTTATGGAAACAAATCAGGAACACCATACAGGTAGGTATCCTCGTCATCAGATTCATCTTCCTTGTCGTCCACCAGGAAGTGCATCTTAACAGCTTTATCATCTGCTGGGCTAATCACTGTGGCAATCAAGACGGTTAAGCAGACAACATAGACAGGGAATACAACAACATCCAGACAACGTCAGTATTGCTGCAATCACGGCCATAGATACTAGATACCAAAGACTTGTATTTGCCAAACACGTCCAACCACCTGTCCCACATATATGTATCTATGCCAGAATGCTCTTTCATTTTTTACTGTTAAGGGTGTGCAAGCCTTCCAGTGCTTTGGTCAGACTACTTTCTGTATCAGTGTAGTTTGGTATGAACATGCAACACTGTTCACCAAATATTGCGCACACGCCCCCTTTTTTCGCTAACAACATGTCTAGCATCATAGGGTTTTGAAAAGCCATAAGGGAGGTGGCGGCGTGTTGATCAGCGACGGCTTCAAGTCCGGCCTGTGACCAATTTCTTAATCTCTGTACGTTGTGGTGGACGTAGTTTATTCTGTCAACATTCTTGTTTATCGTACACCACCTGTAGATGGATGATTCAAATCCACCTGTAACTTGATTTACCAATTTATAGTCGTCAGATACACTTCTTTGGAAACCCACTGCATCGATCAAAATTCGATCTACAACACTTTGCTAGTTTACATCACATCTAGTGATTTTCCAATGTTCAGATATCAAACTGTTCAGGCGTGTTAGCAATCCTTGTCCAAATATTCATACATTTGCTATGTGTAAGCAGTTATCTTATAAGTTTCCTAACTGTTGTACATGTCAATGCAGGTATAATTAGCTTTTTTTTTTTTTTTGTACATATTTATCAAATACTGGTTTCTGTTTTGTCTCTTTAGCTACAAGGTAAATTTTGTTTTGCTCATTACTTCAATTAAACCTTTTTTACTCATCTTGAGTAATTGTCTGGGCTTTTACATACAACACAGTCAGTTTTTGTAGCCTTTCCTACTTGCTCCGTCACAAGGAACAAATTAATTGCCAAAACAGGAACCAATTATTATCGAACTTTGACACACCATCATATGGTATGCTAACAAGTGTGACAGTGGAATCTGTAGTTAGTAAACATATCCCTTTAATAACACAACTACAATCCCAAATACTTTTTCTATTATATGACCTTTTTACAATGTGCTAAGTGTACTCAGCTTGGTCTCTCCACTATATTTCAAATGGTGTGAGTCCTGTTGTACTTGTAATGTTAATGTCCTGTACATTTTTAATAAATCTTTGCATAATGCTTTTGCTACTATTAGAACATCTGCTTTTCCTCTAGGAAATATTTCTACCCACTTTTAAAATGCATCTACTATGACCAGACAATAATCTTCTCCTTCCCTCTTATGTAGTTCAATAAAATCCATGCGTAGATGTTGTATATAATTTGTTTTATTTATTTATTTTTTATATGAATTAAACTATAGGAAGTATAGTACTTCTATACTACTTCTATATGAGGCTAGTCATATCCCTCGTGTTGAGCCATGAGTTCACCTGTGGCTCAAAACTGCACTCCACTTATACAGATTTTTTGGTAAGATTAGTTTATTGTCTGGACATACATAGATGTCTTCTTTGTTCAACGTGACTCCGTTTTTTTATTCTTTTATCTTTTTCTTTTGGAGTACTTTGTTGTTGCATATACTTTAGTATATCATTATTCATGTCGCTAATTTGTAGTTTAAAATTTCTATTTCCTCTTCTGCTGCTTGTTTCGCTGTTTTTCTGCTTGACACAATAGTGCGTCCATCTCTGCTTAGAGAATTTCCGAGATCATAATTGGACTTTTATTTTGCTTACTTTGTGTTCTTCACTATGTAGATTATTTAATAATGCTAATGTTATTTTTCTCCTAATTCAAATTTTATACGTATTAGTTTATGTAATTTTTTAAGTAACATTTTAAACTCACTTAACTGTCTATATGCCACTGGTCTGTACTTTTACACTCAGAATGTACATTCTTCCAGTTGTTTATATTTCTTATTTGCAATAATTATTCAACAATATTCAAAGCAAATAGTTGTTTATACATATTAACTGTTATTATAGTTATTAATCTAGGTTTTTATTTGTTCCATTATTTAATATAGATGTGTATATGTATATGTATATATATATATATATATATATATATATATATATATATATATTTGCATATATAAAAGCGCTATTTATATACATAAACATACATGTATATCTTCAGCCTACATGTTTTTCATATCCTTTTTCAATACCCCACATTATCTCTGTCGTACGCATTAGTTTATTCCATTTTGCATTCATTTTTATTGATTTCTTCTCATTTATTCATCTATTTTACTTTTATCTCACCTTAGCACTTTGACATTTTCTCCTATTTTAATTTTATTTTAACCTATTTTTATTTTTAACCTATTTTTATTTTTATTTGAACCTCCGGGGTTTTTACACAATTTGTACCTGGAAAGATACACACTTAAACACACATTAACAAACAAACAAACAAACAAACAAGTTTGCAGCGATTTTACCACCAGTGGTATACGCTGACAACATGACTAATTGGTGTCGTCTTTTAACAGTCATGCTGAGTTACTTCATACAAAACTTGCGGGCCGCACTAACATTAAACCTTCATATTAAGGTGGGGGCCGCGAAATAACGTCTCGCGGGCCGCGTGTCTGAGAGCCCTGTTTTAAGGGTTTTGGTCCTAAATGATCTCAGTAAAATAGTACAGCTTGGTGCTGAGATGTTATTAAATTAAAATAGATTAGATAGTACTTTATTTATTCCGTCAGGAGAGTTCCTTCAGGAAAATTACAAATGACCTATATTCAGTAGAACATGCTTGAAACTAGAATATCAACTGGTGCAAAGCTGTATCATCAACACTCACAAGTATGAAACTACGTTTTTAAAGGCCTACTGAAAGGATATTTTCTTATTGAAACGTGGATAGCAGGTCCATTCTATGTGTCATACTTGATCATTTCGCGATATTGTCATATGTTTGCTGAAAGGATTTAGTACAGAACATCGACGATAAACTTTGCAACTTTTGGTTAGTAATAAAAGAACCTTGCCTTTACCGGAAGTAGCAGACAATGTGCGCGTGACGTCACTGGTGTGAGGGCTCCTCGCATCCTCACATTGTTTATAATGGGAGCCTCCAGCAGCAACAGCTATTCGGACCGTGAAAGCGACAATTTCCCCATTAATTTGAGCGAGGATGAAAGAAAAAGCGACGGCACATTAGACACATTTACTAGGATAATTCAGGAAGATCCCTTATCTGCTTACTGTTTTAATAGTGTTTTAGTGGGATTGTAAAGTCATACCTGAAAGTCGGATGGCTGCGGTGAACGCCAGTGTCTCTCAGAGTAGCCAATGGAGGAGCCAAAATCACAGCTGCCTTTTTGAGCTGCAGGAGGAAGTCGCATAATCCACTGAAGTCTCCGGTAAGAGCCAACTTAATATCACAATTTTCCAATCCAGAAAGTTGCTGGTTGACGTAGAGAAACATGTTCGTTTGACTGCTCCGTGTTAAAGCTTCACAAAAAACAAAGAAACACAGGCTGTGTTTCGGTGCTGAAGGCAGCTGCAATCCACCGCTTTCCACCAACAGCATTCTTATTTGTAGTCTCCATTATTAATTGGACAAATTGCAAAAGATTCTGCAACACAGATTTCCAAATTACTGTGTAATTATGCGATGAAAAGAGACGACTTTTAGCCATGTGTGGTGCTGGGCGCTAATATGTCCCCTCCAACCCGAGACGTCACAAACACGCGTCATCATTCCGCGACGTTTTCAAAAAGAAACTCTGCGGGAAATTTAAATATGTAATTTAGTAAACTAAAAAGGCCGTATTGGCATGTGTTGCAATGTTAATATTTCATCATTGATATATAAACTCCGTGGTCGATAGTAGTGGCTTTCAGTAGGCCTTTAAAGTAATCATTTCTTATTTCAAGGATGAAAAAAAATAAATCATTATTTTGACACAATTGTGTCTCATATAAAACCAGATGACAGCAAAATGGACTTTGCTGTTTTATTTTCAATGAAACAATAGAACAGGGGTCACCAACCTTTTTGAAACCAAGAGCTACTTCTTGGGTACTGATTAATGCGAAGGGCTACCAGTTTGATACACACTTAAATAATACCCATATATATATATATATATATATATATATATATATATATATATGGGTATTTCTGTCTGCCATTCCGTCGTACATTTTTTTTCCTTTTACGGAAGGTTTTTTGTAAAGAATAAATTATGAAAAAAACACTTTACTGAACGGTTTAAAATAGGAGAAAACAGGGAAAAAATGAAAATTAAATTTTGAAACATAGTTTATCTTCAATTACGACTCTTTAAAATTCAAACTTCAACCAAAAAAAAGAAGAGAAAAACTAGCTAATATGAAATTTTTGAAACATTTTTAAAAAATAATTTATGGAACATCATTAGTAATTTTTCCTAATTAAGGTTAATTTTAAAATTTTGATGACATGTTTTAAAAAGGTTAAAATCCAATCTGCACTTTGTTAAAATATACAACAAATTGGACCAAGCTATATTTCTAACATAGACAAATCATTATTTATTCTAAATTTTCTGGAACAAAAATTTTAAAAGAATTTCAAAAGACTTTGAAATAAGATTTAAATTTGATTCTAAAGATTTTCTAGATTTGCCAGAATATTTTTTTTGAATTTTAATCATAATAAGTTTGAAGAAATACTTCACAAATATTCTTCGTCGAAAAAACAGAAGGTAAAATGAAGACTTAAATTAAAATTTATTTATTTTTCTTTACAATAATAAAAACAAAAAATACTTGAACATTGATTTAAATTGTCAGGAAAGAAGAGGAAGGAATTTGAAAGGTAAAAAGGTATATGTGTTTAAAAATCCTAAAATCATTTTTAAGGTTGTATTTTTTTCTCTAAAATTGTCTTTGTGAAAGTATTAAGAAGCAAAGTTAAAAAATAAATTAATTTATTCAAACAAGTGAAGACCAAGTCTTTAAAATATTTTCTTGGATTTTCAAATTCTATTTGAGTTTTGTCTCTCTTAGAATTAAAAATGTCGAGCAAAGCGAGACCAGCTTGCTAGTAAATAAATAAAATAGAAAAAATAGAGGCAGCTCACTGGTACGTGCTGCTATTTGAGCTATTTTTAGAACAGGCCATCGGGCGACTCATCTGGTCCTTACAGGCTACATGGTGAGAATATACTTATTTTAAGGTATTTTTGGGTTCATTGAGGTTAGCTAATATTACTTGCTTTGGAAAGTCTTGACAAACCGATTTTTCTTGTTCTATTGGCCAATAATTTCGCTTAGCTCAAATAAAATACCCCTTGTTTTTGTATTTTGTTTTATTGTTTTTGAACACTGGCTTTTTGCAGTGTAGAGGTCTGACGCATAAAGCAGGGCAGCCATGACATCGTCTCCTTTATTTCCCGCCCAGATATCAACGAGTGCAAGACGGGCGGGAACACCTGCGCCAACGACACCATCTGCTTCAACCTGGAGGGAGGCTACGACTGCCGCTGCCCCCACGGACACAACTGCACCGGCGACTGTATCCATGACAACAAGGTCAAGCACAGCGGACAGGTGTGGGTGCTGGACAGTGACCGCTGCTCCGTCTGCTCGTGCCAGGTAAGAGAAAACATACCTTGGAGCGGGCGGTAAAATATCACTCGGCTTGTGCAAATGTTCCACGGCCAGAGATGGGTAGAGTAGCCAGAAATTGTACTCAAGTAAGAGTACTGTTACTTTAGAGATTTATTACTCAAGTAAAAGTAGGGAGTAGTCACCCAAATATTTACTTGAGTAAAAGTAAAAAGTATGTTGTGAAAAAACTACTCAAGTACTGAGTAATTCATGAGTAACCTGTTCGTTTAATGATTACGGCAACAAATAATGCACAAAAACATAAAAATAGCAATGAACAAATTCATAGCCAGGAATATCTTTTAAGCAACTAAAACAATAATATATATTAAATAATAAAACATGAAAATGAAAAAAATTAAGGCAAATTGAGCCACAATAACTCAACAGCACCATAGGCTCAGTAGGCATTCATCGATTGATTGATTGAAACTAGTATTATTAGATTGCACAGTACAGTACATATTCCCTACAATTGACCACTAAATGGTAACACCCAAATAAGATTTTTAAAGTTAATCAATTACTTAATAAATGACCAAGACGAGTTGATCACACACACATACCATATACATATATATATATATATATATATATATATATATATATATACATACATACATAAACATATATACAGTATATAATTTATATTTTTTGCCGTTTTTGTTGACATGTTAAAGGTGTTTTAATGAATATACATGCATGTTTAACATATAGATTCCTATCTTTCATGAATACAAGAATTTAAGTTGGTGTATTACCTGATTCTGATGACTTGTATTGATTGGAATTAGACAGTATAGTGCTGATAATGTCCAAATTTTTTCAAATGGAGAAGAAAAAAAGTTCCTGTTTTCTGTCTAATACCACATGAAAGTCGTTGGTTTTTTTGCATCTTATTTGTCCAGCTTCCATATTCGTTTTTATACACTTTACAAGAAATACATTGGCGGCAAACTCCGTAGTTTGCTAGCTTGTATGCTCTGGCTTTCGGAGACTCTTATTTTGTTAGCGCAGGCGCGATGTAGCAGCACTTTTATTGTGAAGACAGGAACTGTGCGATCAGTCTTTAGGCTTTTGACGGGAAGTACGGTTGAAATAAAAAGTGTCTTTTTTCCTTTACACTTTTGATTGATTGATTGAAACTTGTATTAGTATCTTGCACAGTACAGTACATATTCCGTACAATAGACCACTAAATGGTAACACCCCAATAAGTTTTTCAACCTTTTTAGGTCGGATTCGACGTGTGACGGTCACGTGACCGCCTGGTTTTGTTTGATTGGTCCAACGTCACCAGTGACTGCATTTGATTGGTGAAACGCAGGCATGCGTAGATTCTACTTAGAATGCGTGTCTGACAAAATCAAAACAAACAAAGCGTGCATTAACAGATCGATAAAAAAAAAAAGTAGCGAGTAGCGAGCTGATTGTAGATAAATGGAGCGGAGTAAAAGTAGCGTTTCTTCTCTATAAATATACTCAAGTAAAAGTGAAAGTATGTTGCATAAAAACTACTCTTAGAAGTACAATTTATCCCAAAAATTACTCAAGTTGATGTAACGGAGTAAATGTAGCGCGTTACTACTCACCTCTGTCCACGGCGCAGGTATTTATTCGAGCAACGAGGTTAACCAAACAGCCGGAGGAGAGACGTTTCTCTTTCGCTCTCTTAAAGCCAGGCGTCTGAACAAAGAAGCATGAATGATGTGTCCCCTCCCCGAGCCAATCAGCAGCAAATGTCAGCGTGGTTTGTCCCTTTTGTCCCTTGCGGCTGCAGCAATCAAGTGACATTTAGAACAATATCCAAGACATTGTTGCCTGTCTGTTTCCCTGCGCTCTACAAGATCTACGACTCTATTACTTCTTTACAATCCGAGCGTGATGACCTGTCTTCACAAAATGTCTCACTTCATTTACAATAGTGGCTGCAGAAAGACATCCGCCAACCTCAGACACACATTAGGCTTCTACGGTATACTGGTATTAATAAAGTATCGAGGTACTAATGAATTAAAAACAGTACTTTACTACCTCTAAAACAGGGGTGGGCATTACGTCGATCGC
Organism: Nerophis ophidion; assembly: GCF_033978795.1. Lineage (NCBI taxonomy): Eukaryota > Metazoa > Chordata > Actinopteri > Syngnathiformes > Syngnathidae > Nerophis > Nerophis ophidion. Next base: position 4,317,749 of record NC_084622.1, read on the forward strand.
GATCGACTGGTCGATCTCGGAGGGTGTGCCAGTCGATCTCAAGCCAGGCATTAAAAAGTAGACATAAAAATGAGCTATCATCAATCATACCAAGACTTCACTTTCGTCAGTTGTTTGACATTCTCGGCAGCCGAGGATCTTGTGAGATGACGCTGGCTGCTGCGAGCTCATATTGAAGAAAAAAATCCCTAACAGGGCGGACGCAGAGAAACACATTTTATTTCTAGAGACTCCGTACCTACTGTCAAAACTCTATCAACCAATCAATCAATGTTTATTTGTATAGCCCCAAATCACAAATGTCTCAAAGGACTGCACAAATCATTACGACTACAACATCCTCGGAAGAACCCACAAAAGGGCAAGGAAAACTCACACCCAGTGGGCAGGGAGAATTCACATCCAGTGGGACGCCAGTGACAATGCTGACTATGAGAAACCTTGGAGAGGACCTCAGATGTGGGCAACCCCCTCCTCTAGGGGACCGAAAGCAATGGATGTCGAGCGGGTCTAACATGATACTGTGAAAGTTCAATCCATAGTGGCTCCAACACAGCCGCGAGAGTTCAGTTCAAGCGGATCCAAGACAGCAGCGAGAGTCCCGTCCACAGGAGACCATTTCAAGCGGAGGCGGATCAGCAGCGTAGAGATGTCCCCAACCGATACACAGGCGAGCGGTCCATCCTGGGTCCCGACGAGCAGCCCATCCTGGGTCTCGACTCTGGACAGCCAGTACTTCATCCATGGTTATCGGACCGGACCCCCTTCACAAGGGAGGGGGGCCATAGGAGAAAGAAAAGAAGCGGCAGATCAACTGGTCTCAAAAGGAGGTCTATTTAAAGGCTAGAGTATACAGATGAGTTTTAAGGTGAGACTTAAATGCTTCTACTAAAGACCGACTGCACAGTTCCTGTCTTCACCATAAAAGACCTGTTTCATCCTGCCTGTGCTAACAAAATAAGAGTCTCAGAAAGCTAGCGTGCACAAGCTAGCAAGCTACGGAGTTTGATGCCAATGTATTTCTCCCCCGCCCTCAGCGACCGCTTTCTCACTTGCTTGCCCACCCGCACACTCACTGACGTCACTCACCTGCTGCCAGACATTAAAGGGCCACACACATATGCTACTCTCATAACAAAGTGTTTAAAAACGAGTATGCAAGTTGGACAAATGAAATGCCAAATCCAACCACTTTCATGTGGTATTGGACAGAAAGGAGGACTTTTTTTTTCCTCCATTTGAAAATGCGGACGTTATCAGCACCACTGTCTAATTCCAATCAATGCAAGTCATCAGAATCAGGTAATACACCAACTTATATTCTTGTCTTCATGAAAGAAAGGAATCTATGTGTGTTAAACATGCTTGTATTATCATTAAACACCATTAACTTGTTAACAAAAATGTCTCTTTCATAAATAAATAAATATAAATTATAAATAGGAATGAGGTAGATCTCCTCGACTTGGTCAATTGAAAAGTAGCTCGCCTGCAGAAAAAGTGTGAGCGCCCCTGCTCTAAAACATACCGGTACTATTTATTTATTTAATTATTATTATTTTTTTTTTTTACAGACTTACCGTATTATTCGGATTATAAATCGCTCCGGTATATACGTCGCACCGGCCGAAAATGCATAGTAAAGAAGGGAAAAACATACATACGTCGCACTGGAGTATAAGTGTCATGGTCCACGTCTTGGACCATGTCATATTCTGGTTTTGTTATCATCCTGTGTTGTATTCGACGTCTTTGGTTCCCGGTGGCACTTCCTGTTTGGTTTCTGTTGTCATGGTTCCTCATTTAGTGTCACCTGTTTCTTGTTTGTCGTCACGCACCTGATTTGATTAATAATCTCCTTATTTAAGACCGCCCTTGTTTGTCATTCGTTCTCGGACAATAGTTTGCTTCACACAACTAGTGACATCTCTCTTCCCGCATTGTGGTAACTATCTTTTTTCACCCTATTAGCTTCCATGCTATTTTGTTTGTTTACTTGTCCCCAGTTTACATACTAGTGCTTTCTGTTCATTCTAGCTTCCATGCTAGTTCTGTTTGTTTTGTCTTTAGTGCCTATGTGCCAGTATTTCTGTTATTAGTTTGTTCTTGTAGTTAGGAATAAATCATCATTCCTACCTTAACGCTGTGTAAGCCCGTAAGGACCAGATGAGTCGCCCGCTGGCCTGTTCTAAAAATAGCTCAAATAGCAGCACTTACCAGTGAGCTGCCTCTGTTTTTTACATTTTATTTATTTACTAGCTAGCTGGTCTCGATTTTCTTGAAATGTGTAATTCTAAGAGAGACAAAACTCATATATAATTTGAAAATCCAAGAAAATATTTTAAAGACTTGGTCTTCACTTGTTTAAATAAATTCATTTATTTTTTCACTTTGCTTCTTATAACTTTCAGAAAGACAATTTTAGAGAAAGAATAAAACGTTAGAAATGATATTAGGATTTTTAAACACATATACCTTTTTACCTTTTAAATTCCTTCCTCTTCTTTCTTGACAATTTAAATCAATGTTCAAGTATTTTTTTTTATTGTAAAGAATAATAAATACATTTTATTTTAATTCTTAATTTTAGCTTCTGTTTTTTCGACGAAGAATATTTGTGAAATATTTCTTCAAAGCTATTATGATTAAAATTCCCAAAAAATATTCTGACAAATCTAGAAAATCTTTAGAATCAAATTTAAATCTTATTTCAAAGTCTTTTGAATTTCTTTTAACATTTTTGTCCTGGAAAATCTAGAAGAAATAATGATTTGTCTTTGTTGGAAATATAGATTGGTCCAATTTGTTATATATTTTAACAAAGTGCAGATCGGATTTTAACCTATTTAAAACATGTCATCAAAATTGTAAAATTAATCTTAATCAGGAAAAAATACTAATGATGTTCCATAAATTATTTTTTAAATTGTACCCAAAAAAATCGAATTTGCTAGTATTTCTGTTCATTTTTTTCGGTTGAATATTGAATTTTAAAGAGTTGAAATTGAAAATTAACTATATTTCAAAATTTAATTTTAATTTTTTTCCAGTTTTGTCCTCTTTTAAACCCTTCAACTAAGTGTTTTTTTCATCATTTATTCTCTACAAAAAACTTTCCATAAAAGGAAAAAAACAAACAAAACATATATATATATATATATATATATATATATATATATATATATATATATATATATATATATATATATATATATATATATATATATATATATATATATATATATATATATATATATATATATATATATATATGTATATATATATATATGTATATATATATATATGTATATATGTATATATGTATATATGTATATATATATATATGTATATATGTATATATATATATATGTATATATGTATATATATATATGTATATATATATATATATATATATGTATATATATATATATATATATTAATTAATGGTAAATTGAGCAAATTGGCTATTTCTGGCAATTTATTTAAGTGTGTATCAAACTGGTAGCCCTTCGCATTAATCAGTACCCAAGAAATAGCTCTTGGTTTCAAAAAGGTTGGTGACCCCTGATATAGCATATAGCAATTAGCATTCCATGACCCACAATGCACTTCTGCCATGACCCTCCCCCGCCGAATTCTTATTGGTTGACGTGTATGTGACGATTGCTGACATTTTCTCCGTCTCTTCCGCAAATGAGATGAATAATAATATTTGATACTTTACGGTAATGTGTTAATAATTTCACACATAAGTCGCTCCGGAGTATATGTCGCACCCCCTGCCAAAGTATGAAAAAAAACTGCGACTTATAGTCTGGAAAATACGGTACATTGCTGAAGCAGAGGCACACGTTCGACAATGCACACGTACAGAGTACTTACACGTAGAAATGTCCGATAAGGGCTTTTTTGCCGATATTCCGATATCGTCCAACTCTTAATTACAGATATATACAGTCTTGGAATTAACACATGATTATGTCTAATTTTGTTGTGATGCCCCGCTTGATGCATAAAACAATGTAACAAGGTTTTCCAAAATAAATCAACCCAAGTTATGAAAAAAAATGCCATATTTATTATTGAAGTCACAAAGTGCATTATTTTTTTCACATGCCTCAAAACAGCTTGGAATTTGGGATATGCTCTCCCTGAGAGAGCCTTAGGTGGGCGGGGTTGAGGTTGGTAGCGGGGAGGTGTATTTCGTAGCGCCCTGGAAGAGATAGTGCTGCAAGGTATTCTGGGTATTTGTTCTGTTGTGTTACGGTGCGGATGTTCTCCCGAAATGTTGTTTGTTATTCTTTTTTGGTGTGGGTTCACAGTGTGGCACATATTTGTAACAGTGTTAAAGTTGATTATACGGCCACCCTCAGTGTGACATGTATGGCTGTTAACAAAGTTGCATTCACTTGTCTGTGGAAAGCAGTAGATATTATGTGATTGGACCGGCACGCAAAGGCAGTGCCTTTAATGTTTATTGGCACTCTGTACTTCTCCCTACGGCCGTGTACCACTCCGTACAGCGGCGTTTTAAAAAGTCATAAATTTTACTTTTTGAAACACATACCGATAATTTACGATATTACATTTTAAAGCATTTATCATTCGATAATACCTGCAGTCTGATATTTTCGGACATCTCTACTTACAAGCATGGTGTGGAGTAGTGTTGCCCCGGTATCAATATTTTAGTACTGTTACCAAAATGTGTTGCGATACTTTTCTAAATAAAGGGCGCCACAAAAAATGACATTATTGGTTTCATTTTAGGGTACATTAAACAAATGTTCCACATTGCAATTTTGTCCTTAAATAAAATAGTGGACATACATGGCAACTTATCTTTTATTAGTAAGTAAGCAGACAAAGGCTCCTAATTAGTCTGCTGACGTATGCTGTAACATAGTGTGTAATTTATCATTCTATTGTGTCAAAATTGTGAGGGACAAGCTGTAAAAATGTATAATTAATCTAGTGTAATGAAGTCAATTATATTTATATAGCGCTTTTCTCTAGTGACTCAAAACGCTTTACAATGTGAAACACAATATCTAAGTTACATTTTTAAACCAGTGTGGGTGGCACTGGGAGCCAATGGGTAAAATGTCTTTCCCAAGGACACAACGGCAATGACTAGGTTGGCAGAAGCGGGGATCGAACCTGGAACCCTCAAGTTGCTGGCACGGCCACTCTACCAACCATGCTATACCCCATTTACTTGTTCATTCACTGTTAATATTTGCCTACTTTCTGTTTTATCATGTTCTATCTACATTTATGTTAAAATGTAAAAATCACTTATACTTTTGTTGTTTGATACTTTACATTAGTTTTGGATGATACCACAAATGTATAAATTGATCTGATACCAAGTAGTTACAGGATACACAGGAGTTTTCATGTAGGTTAAAGGCCTCATAAATGCAATGAAAGTAGAAGGATAATAATAAACAATCCAAACACAACGCGTTTGTCGAGGTTGCCCTCCTGTGAGTTCTCCTGACTCAAAGATTCTTCTTGTCTGAGGTAACAGTCTTTAATTTTCATCCAACGATTGCTTTCCAGCAATATATTGTCGTTCTTTTCAGTCTAGTGTGTCTCGGTGGTTCATGTGTCTTTCTCTCTTTCTGGCTCCCACGCCAACGACAACTATGTGCCTCGTCCGGCTGTTGCTAATGAAGGCAACAGGTGATTAAATAACAAGGCTCACCGGGACCATCCACTCACTTGTCGCTGTCTTCGAGGCTGGTCCTTGCACACCCCGTTCCGCGGCAGGCACGCAGTCCACGCCCCCTCTCCACAGCGTTTAACAAAAATCCAGCCTCGACTGAGAGGCAAGGCCAGCATAGAAAGAAGCCTTCTTGGCAACCAGTGTGTCTTGATTGTCAAGTCATGGTATCTATGTGTATTCAAAATGCCATCAATAAAATGTCTTTGCATTCGCTGTCCAAAACATAAGCCTGCCCATACCATAACTCCACGCCCACCATGGGCCACTCGATTTACAACATTGCCCGCAAACCGCTCTCCCACCCGACTGTACAGTAAAATCCGGGCTGAACACTTCCATCGAATTTGTGCATTTGCCCAATAGAGTTGGTAAGGACGACGGGTCAGGTTGAGACCCTGGTGAGGACGACGAGCATGCAAATGAGCTTCCCTGATATGGTTTCTCACACTTTGTGCAGAAATTATTTAGTTTTGCAAGCCAAGTGTCGCAGCTCATGATCATGGAGGTGCCCCTGATGGATGTGGAGGTCCTGAGCTTGTGTGGTCTGCAATTGTGAGGCCGGTTGGATGTACTGCCAAATTCTCTGAAACACCTTTGCAGGCAGTTTATGGTAGAGAAGTCAGCATGCCAACTGCACGCGCCCTCCAAACTTCAGATTGGCCTTTTATTGTGGGCAACCTAAGGCACACTTGTACAATAATCATGCCATTTAATCAGCATCTTGATATGCCACACTTATGAGGTAGGATGGATTGTCTTGGCAAAGAAGAAATGCTCACTAACACAGATTTAGACAGATTTGTCAACATTTGAGAGGAATAGGTATTTAGTGTATATAGTCAGTCTTACATCTTTGAGTTCAACTTATGAAGAAAAACAAAAATGTTGCTTTTATATTTTTGTCCAGTGTACTTACTTACTGCGTTGAAGTAGAAACGGGTGTTCAAAAAAGCAGTGGGTAGTGGGTGATGTCATTTCAAACCGATCATCCCAAACATGTCACATTCGCTACTATCCAGTGTTCCCCTCAAGTTAATGCCAAGTGTCTGTCGGGAGTGGAAGGTGATTACGGTGGATTAGCGTCGGTGGCGAACGATCAAGCGGCAAATGATTCATTTGATTACAAAGAAGCGGGGGCACAAGTGGCTCCCTAATGGAAAGAGTCATAATAATTGATTCCTGAGATTGAAGAGCTGCCCGTCAACATTAGTTGCATTGAGCGGGTGGACTGAGCCGAGGGGTAAACAGTAGACATTGTTGTTTGGGAGGACGCAGCTGGACGTTTAGAGGATGGGGTGACAAAGGGGGCGAAAGAGAAGGTCAGGCCTCACAGAGACTGGACTGAGGCCAGATGGAGGCAACATGCAATATGCAAATAGTTCATTGTTTCAGTCTGCTCGCTGCCCCAGGTGGGCCACTTCAGCTCATCACTGGATCAGTGGCTTTTAAAGCTACAGCCTTTTGATTGAGTGCCCTGGGATCAGCCTGTGTGTCAAAAGTTTCCATACACTCATTGTGGGACTAAAAGTCACAGCAGTGTTATTTGAATAGGTATTTTGTTGTATTAGGGTGCAACCAAGATCTACAAACTTAACTGGTTCTCAACCAGGGATCAAAAATCGAAAAGTTCATCTGTGAAGTAAAGCCACTTTCTCCATAAACAATGTTACCATAAATAAAGGGTTACAGCCTTGACAATAGTCCATATTTTAGTGAAGGTTTGTACACTTTGAACATTATTTAAAGTACTATACAGTCATCATTATCGGCGGTCACTCGAACGGGTATGACGATCCCCCTGGTAGGGATGTACTTTATCCCTAAATGGAGGATGTCTGTTTCCACCACACGATCCTTGACAGATTCGGGTCAGGGTCCAGTGGCATAGAGTCCAAGACGACTGGGGACCCTTTTCTGCCACAGCCTTCATCTGCCATCCCAGCCGTTCCATGGTCCATCGGGGTAGCAATCATCCTCCGCCTGTTCCACCGTTGAGGTCTTGGGTTGTTGTTTCCCCATAACTGGGTCCACACGGATGTGGGGGTGCCTTCTTCCGCCAATTTCTCACACATCCATCCATTTTTTCTAGCGCTTATCCGAGGTCGGGTCGTGGGGGCATCAGCCTAATCAGGGAAGCCCAGACTTCCCTCTCCCTCACAACGGTCTGTTGTCTTTTTGGGACTCATATTGAGTTAGCAAAATGGACGAAACTTGTCAAAAGTTGAAAAATCCCAGAAAAAGGGACACATGCTGAAACATACAGTATGCACTAAATAAGTCCAATTTCTAAAACATCCATCCATTTTCTTCCGCTTATCCGAGGTCGGGCCTAGGCAGGGAAGCCCAGACTTCCCTCTCCCCAGCCACTTCGTCCAGCTCCTCCCGGGCGATTCCGAGGCAATCCTAGGCCAGCCGGGAGACATAGTCTTCCCAACGTGTCCTGGGGCTTCCCCGTGGCCTCCTACCGGTCGGACGTGCCCTAAACACCTCACTAGGGACCCGTTCGGGTAGCATCCTGACCAGATGCCCGAACCACCTCATCTGGCTCCTTTCCATTTGGAAGAGCAGCGGCTTTACTTTGAGCTCCCCCCGGATGACAGAGCTTCTCACCCTATTTCTAAGGAAGAACCCCGTCACCCTGCGGAGGAAACTCATTTTGGCCGCTTGTACCCGTGATCTTGTCCTTTTGGTCATAAACCCGAAGCTCATGACCATAGGTGAGGATGGGAACGTAGATTGACCAGTAAATTGAGAGCTTTGCCTTACGACTGAGCTCCTTTTTCACCACAACGGATCGGTACAACGTCCGCATTACTGAAGACGCCGCACCGATCCGCCTGTCGATCTCACGATCCACTCTTCCCTCACTCGTGAACAAGACTCCGAGGTACAAACCCTGTTTCAATATGAGTTTGAAGTTTGTGTTAGATGTAAATATAAACGGTATACAATGATTTGCAAATCCTTTTCAACCCATATTCAGATGAATACGCTACAAAGACAACATATTTTATGTTCAAACTGACGAACGTTTTTTTTTTGCGAATAATCATTAACTTTAGAATTGGATGAATTTAATTACATCACCTTTTCTTTAAACAGCACTCAATAAACGTTTCGGAACTGAGAAAATTAATTGTTGAAACTTTGAAAGTGTTAAAAAAAAAAGTCGTTCAACAGTCCGAGGTCTCTGCTGTCGTATTTTACGCTTCATAGTGCGCTACACATTTTCGATGGGAGACAGGTCTGAAATGCAGGCGGGCCAGGAAAGTACCCGCACTTTTTTTTTTCGAAGCCACGCTTTTGTAACATGTGCTGAATGTGGCTTGGCATTGTCTTGCTGAAATAAGCAGGGGCGTCCATGAAAAAGACGGCACTTAGATGGCAGCATATGTTGTTCTAAAACCTGTATGTACCTTTCAGCATTAATGGTGCCTTCACGGATGTGTAAGTTACCCATGCCTTCGGGAACTAATGCACCCCCATACCATCACAGATGCTGGCTTTTGAACTTTGCGTCTAACAGTCTGGATGGTTCGCTTCCCCTTTGGTCCGAATGACATGATGTCAAATATTTCCAAAAACTATTTGAAATGTGGACTTGTCAGACCACAGAACACTTTTCCACTTTGCATCAGTCCATCTTAGATGATCTCGGGCCCAGAGAAGCCGGTGGCGTTTCTGGATGTTGTTGATGAATAGCTTTCGCTTTGCATAATAGAGTTTTAACTTGCACTTACAGATGTAGCGACAAACTGTGTTTAGTGACAGTGGTTTTCTGAAGTGTTCCTGAGCCCATGTGGTGATATCCTTTAGAGATTGATGTCGGTTTTTGATACGGTGCCGTTCGAGGGATCGAAGGTCACGGTCATTCAATGTTGGTTTCCCGCCATGCCGCTTACGTGGAGTGATTTCGCCAGGTTCTGTGAACCTTTTGATGATATTACGGACTGTAGATGTTCAAAAACCCCTAAATTTCTTGCAATTGCACTTTGAGAAACGTTGTTTTTAAACTGTTTGACTATTTGCTCACGCAGTTGTGGACAAAGGGGTGTACCTCGCCCCATCCTTTCTTGTGAAAGACTGAGCATTTTTTGGGAAGCTGTTTTTATACCCAATCATGGCACCCACCTGTTCCCAATCAGCCAGCCCACCTGTGGGATGTTCCAAATAAGTGTTTAATGAGCATTCCTCAACTTTATCAGTATTTATTGCCACCTTTCCCAACGTTTTTGTCACATGTTGCTAGCATCAAATTCTAAAGTTAATGATAATTTGCACAAAAAAATAATATTTTTCAGTTTGAACATCAATTATGTTATCTTTGTAGCATATTCAACTGAATATGGGTTGAAAATGATTTGCCAATCATTGTATTCCATTTTTATTTACATCTAACACAATTTCCCAACTCATATGGAAACAGGGTTTGTACTTGAACCCCTCCACTTGGGACAATATCTCCTCTCCAACCCAGAGATGGCACTCCACCTTTTTGTGTTAAGAACCATGGACTCTGATTTGGAGGTGCTGATTCTCATCCCAGTCGATTCACACTCGGCTGCGAACCGGTCCAGTGAGAGCTGAAGATCTTGGCCAGATGAAGCCATCAGGACCACATCATATGCAAAAAGCAGAAACCTAATCCTGCAGCCACCAAACCGGATTCCCCTCAAGGCCCTTACTGCACCTAGAAATTCTGTCCAAACAAGTTATGAACAGAATCGGTGACAAAGGGCAGCCTTGGCAGAGTCCAACCCTCAGTTCAGTTCAAAATATGGAAATGGTAACACTTTAAACTGATTGTGTTTGGTTTTTTAAAAGTCTGACTACCACACCTGGATTATGCAATTGGAAACCGGATCTTTTGAGCGGGGTTTGCGGCCAAAGGGACCCTTCGTGTCGTGCATTCGCCAGCCTCACAGCACAGGATCAAAGCTGGAGGCAGATACCATTCATTAAAAACGTAGCAACAATTGTAATGAAGACAAAACTGTTTATTTGCTTAAATCAAAAGAACAGAACATTTTCAAGTGCATCGATGGTAGGAACAAGAAACCGAGATTTATTTAGTAAGGTAACTAAGGAAATGTTGAATGTCAGCTTAAGTAGACTTCGACTTAGACTTCCTTTATTGTCATTCAAATTTGAACTCTACAGCGCAGATAAGAACACAATATCGTTAGTTGGTTGTAGTGCAGGATAAAAGAGCAATAAGGTGCTTGCATTTACAAAAGAAGGTGCAGCTATAAATAATGTACTGTACAGATAAATGTATTGCACCTTTATGAATGTATGTTGTATTGTCTTTATAGTCCAGCGAGTTTTGGGGGGAATTGAGGGGATTATTTTGATGCGTTCAAGAGTCTTATGGCCTGAAGGAAGTAGCTGTTACGGAACCTGGAGGATCTACTACGCAGGCTGAGGAATCCCTTTCCAAAGTTCAGCAGTGAAAACAGTCCTTGGTGCGGGTGGGAGGAGTCTTTAGTGATTTTCCGAGTCCTGGTCAGGCAGGGATCGCCCGGATAGGAGGAAGAGGAGTCCTGATGATCTTTTCCGGCGTCCTCGCCACTCTCTGCAGAGACTTCCAGTCTGAGGGACTGCAGGCTCCAGTCCAGACAGAGATGCAGTTGGTCAGTAGGCTCTCCTATAGAGCCTCTGTGGATTGTAGAATGTAGACCACGGACTTTCGAACAAAATATGAAAGAGAATTAAGCAAGTATAGCAAACCACAAGGGGAATAATAAAGCGTTCACAAACCTCTTCACAAGCATTTCCAAACTGATTAACAATACCTTTTTATTCCACAAGATAGTCCATAACAGTATCCAGTTGGTAACTCTCTTTTCCTTGGGATTTGAAGCTCCTTCCGTCAATCCAAAAAGTCTTTGGTGCCATGTGAAAGAACTTTTGAGAATTTCAAAAGTTTTGTTTTCATGATTTTTTGTCCAAAATTATTTTAAATAAAACTCTCTGCCAACAGTCTTTCTTGACTTTGGACCCGTCTCCACCCCGATACATCCTTGGTGGTAGTCTCAATTCCGTAGCGGAATATTAGATCATTTTCTGAAGCTGTCTGCTATTTAACATCAGCATAGCCATTAGAGAGCTCATATTTGTAATCTGTGCCAGTGTTACAGCGGACTTTATAACATAGCTATGCTCTTAACTTGTTAAAAGCCACATATGCCTAGTGTGACGTCATATAAGGTCAACAGGAAAAGAAATAGACAAAAGGAAAAAGGCACCCCCCAGTGTACAGGAGGCACATGAATTGATGAACGTGGACCCCGACTTAAACAAGTTGAAAAACTTATTGGGGTGTTACCATTTAGTGGTCAATTGTACTGAATATGTACTGTCCTGTGCAATCTACTAATAAAAGTTTAAATCAATCAGTCAATAACACTGTGTGTGAACAATTGTCGCATTAGAGACAGTGGATAAACGCTTGGACTTCACACTTAGGGTTGAAAATACTAAAAAAACGAACTATTTGAGAAATCAGACTAATTTGATGCATGGAAATGTAGTGACATGTGCAGGGGTGTCAAAGTCATTTTAGCTCAGGGGCCGCATGAAGGAAAACCTATCCCAGCATCTCCAAAACCCTCAAATCTAGACTCCAAACATCCCGGAACAAGCTGGTCAGGTTACTTCTAGACCTCCACCCCAGATCACACCTCACTCCTACCCACTTCTCCAAAGTGGGCTGGCTCAGGGTGGAGAACGGAGTCTCGTCTATAAAATTTTGCTACATCTCCCTGATACCGAAGTACATGTCAAACTACTTCCATAACGTGAATGACCGCCATAACCACAACACCAGGGGGAGCTCCACAAATAAATATAAACGGAATACAATGATTTGCAAATCCTTTTCGACCCATATTCAGTTGAATATTTTACAAAGACAATATTTTTGATGTTCAAACTGACAAACATTTTTTTTGCAAATAATCATTAACTTCAGAATTTCATGAATTTGATTACATCACCTTTTCTTTCGACAGCACTCAATAAACGTTTTGGGAACTGAGTAAACTAATTGTTGAAGGTTTGGAAGTGTTAAAAAAAAAGAAGTCGTTCAACGGTCCAAGGTCTTTGCTGTCGTATTTTACGCTTCATAATGCGCCACACGTTTTTAATGGGAGACAGGTCTGGACTGCGGGGCTTCACGGAGGCAGAGGGGTTAGTGCGTCTGTCTCACAATACGAAGGTCCTGCAGTCCTGGGTTCAAATCCAGGCTCGGGATCTTTCTGTGTGGAGTTTGCATGTTCTCCCCGTGAATGCGTGGGTTCCCTCCGGGTACTCCGGCTTCCTCCCACCTCCAAAGACATGCACCTGGGGATAGGTTGATTGGCAACACTAAATTGGCCCTAGTGTGTGAATGTGAGTGTGAATGTTGTCTGTCTATCTGTGTTGGCCCTGCGATGAGGTGGCCACTTGTCCAGGGTGTACCCCGCCTTCCGCCCGATTGTAGCTGAGATGGGCGCCAGTGCCCCCCGCGACCCCAAAAAGGGGAATAAGCGGTAGGAAATGGATGGATGGAGGTCTGGACTGCAGGCGGGCCAGGAAAGTACCCGCACTCTTTTTTTACGAAACCATGCTGTTGTAACATGTGCTGAATGTGGCTTGGCATTGTCTTGCTGAAATAATGGCGTAGTGGGTAGAGCGGCCGTGCCAGAAACCTGAGGGTTGCAGGTTCGCTTCCCACCTATGGACATCAAAGTCGCTGCCGTTGTGTCCTTGGGCAGGACATTTCACCCTTTGCCCCCAGTGCCGCTCACACTGGTGAATGAATGATGAATGAATGATTGTTGGTGGTCGTAGGGGCCGTAGGCGCAAACTGGCAGCCACGCTTCCGTCAGTCTACCACAGGGCAGCTGTGGCTACAGATGTAGCTTACCACCACCAGGTGTGAATGAATGATGGGTTCCCACTTCTCTGTGAGCGCTTTGAGTATATAACAATAGAAAAGCGCGATATAAATCTATCCATCCATCCATCCATTTTCTACCGCTTATTCCCTTTTGGGGTCGCGGGGGGCGCCTGCGCCTATCTCAGCTACAATCGGGCGGAAGGCACGGTACACCCTGGACAAGTCGCCACCTCATAAATCTAATCCATTATTATTATTATTATAAGTAGGGGCGTCCATGAAAAAGACAGCGCTTAAATGGCAGCATATGTTGTCCCAAAACCTGTATGTACCTTTTAGTATTAATGGTGCCTCCACAGATGTGTAAGTTACCCATGCCTTGGGAACTAATGCACCCCCATACCATCACAGATGCTGGCTTTTGAACTTTGCGTCTAACAGTCTAGATGGTTCGCTTCCCCTTTGGTCCGGATGACACAATGTCAAATATTTCCAAAAACAATTTGAAATGTGGACTTGTCAGACCACAGAACACATTTGCATCAGTCCATGTTAGATGATCTCGGGCCCAGAGAAGCCGGCGGCGTTTCTGGATGTTGTTGATGAATAGCTTTCGCTTTGTATAGTAGAGTTTTAACTTGCACTTACAGATGTAGCGACGAACTGTGTTTAGTGACAGTGGTTTTCTGAAGTGTTCCTGAGCCCATGTGGTGATATCCTTTAGAGATTGATGTCGGTTTTTGATACAGTGCCGTTCGAGGGATCAAAGGTCACGGTCATTCAATGTTGGTTTCCCGACATGCCGCTTACGTGGAGTGATTTCTCCAGGTTCTGTGAACCTTTTGATGATATTATGGACCGTAGATGTTCAAAAAAACCTAAATTTCTTGCAATTGCACTTTGAGAAACGTTGTTTTTAAACTGTTTGACTATTTGCTCACGCAGTTGTGGACAAAGAGATGTACCTCGCCCCATCCTTTCTTGTGAAAGACTAAGCTTTTTTTGGGAAGCTGTTTTTATACCCAATCATGGCACCCACCTGTTCCCAATTAGCCTGCACACCTGTGGGATGTTCCAAATAAGTATTTGATGAGCATTCCTCAACTTTATCAGTATTTATTGCAACCGTTCCCAACTTCTTTGTCACGTGTTGCTGGCATCAAATTCTAAATTTAATGATTATTTGCACAAAAAAAAAAATATATATATATTTATCAGTTCGAACATCAAATATGTGGTCTTTGTAGCATATTCAACTGAATATAGGTTGAAAATGATTTGCAAATCATTGTATTCCATTTTTATTTACATCTAACACATTTTCCCAACTCATATGGAAACAGGGTTTGTACTTGAACTCCTCCACTTGGGACAATATCTCCTCCCCAACCCAGAGATGGCATTCCACCTTTTTGTGGTAAGAACCAGTGTACAGGAGGCACATGAATTGATTAACGTGGACCCCGACTTAAACAAGTTGAAAAACTTATTGGGGTGTTACCATTTAGTGGTCAATTGTACTGAATATGTACTGTACTGTGCAATCTACTAATAAAAGTTTAAATCAATTACACTGTGTATGAACAATTGTCACATTAGAGACAGTGCATGAACACTTGGACTTCACACTTAGGTGTGAAAATACTAAAAAAACTAACTATTTGAGGAATCAGACTAATTTGATGCATGGAAACGTAGTGACTGGTGCAGGGGTGTCAAAGTCATTTTAGCTCAGGGGCCACGTGAAGTAAAACCTATCCCAGCATCTCCAAAACCCTCAAATCTAGACTCCAAACATCCCGGAACAAGCTAGTCAGGTTGCTTTTTTTTTTCAAGTTTCAAGTTTATTCACAATACCAAATAACAATTACAGTATTAGTGAATTGTCATCATTTAAAGATGTTGGTACGCGAAAGGGTCCCCCAAATAAGCTAAAAGCTTTTGACGTCCACCCCAGATCACACCTCACTCCTACCCACTTCTCCAAAGTGGGTGGAGAACAGAGTAAAACAACTTGCACTGAGTCTAGTCTATAAAATACCGAAGTACATGTCAAACTACTTCCATAACCTAAATGACCGCCATAACCACAAACACCAGGGGGAGCTCCACAAACCACGTTAAACCCAGATTCCGATCTAACAAAGGTCTTAACTCATTCTCTTTCTATGCCACATCAATGTGGAATGCACTCCTAACATGTGTATAAGAAAGTGCATCTCTACCCTCCTTCAAAACCGCACTAAAAGAACACCTCCAGGCAACTACAACCCTAGACTAACAACGTCCCCCCACCAACATCACACCTCCCCGGATTGTAAAAAATCAAATGTAAATAATCAAATGTATATACTTGTTCTTATGCTTTCTGAGCTCACTATGTTCACTGCTGGCTGTACATATCCTATTAAGTCAGACCTACACTGTTTCAATGTTCATTTCTCAGATGATATAAATGTTGATGACTGAAGTACTGATAGCCCCCCAATACCCCCTGCTCCCCAACCCCCGTACTGGAAATAATGTAAATAATTCAATGTAAAACCTCTGATGATTAACTTGTGTGATGACTGTATTATGCTGATAGTATATATTTGTACCATGAATTGATGGTACCATGAGTCCAGCTCTCACTGGATCGGTTTGCAGCCGAGTGTGAAGCGACCGGAATGAGAATCAGCACCTCCAAGTCCGAGTCCATGGTTCTCGCCCGGAAAAGGGTGGAGTGCCATCTCCGGGTTGGGGAGGAGACCCTGCCCCGAGTGGAGGAGTTCAAGTACCTAGGAGTCTTGTTCACGAGTGAGGGAAGAGTGGATCATGAGATCGACAGGCGGATCGGTGCGGCGTCTTCAGTAATGCGGACGTTGTACCGATCTGTTGTGGTGAAGAAGGAGCTGAGCCGGAAGGCAAAGCTCTCAATTTACCGGTCGATCTACGTTCCCATCCTCACCTATGGTCATGAGCTTTGGGTCATGACCGAAAGGACAAGATCACGGGTACAAGCGGCCGAAATGAGTTTCCTCTGCCGTGTGGCGGGTCTCTCCCTGAGAGATATGGTGAGAAGCTCTGCCACCCGGGATGAACTCAAAGTAAAGCCGCTGCTCCTCCACATCGAGAGGAGCCAGATGAGGTGGTTCGGGCATCTGGTCAGGATGCCACCCTAACGCCTCCCTAGGGAGGTGTTTAGGGCACGTCCAGCCGGTAGGAGGCCACGGGGAAGACCCAGGACACGTTGGGAGGACTATGTCTCTCGGCTGGCCTGGGAACGCCTCGGGATCCCCCGGGAAGAGCTGGACGAAGTGGCTGGGGAGAGGGAAGTCTGGGCTTCCCTGCTTAGGCTGCTGCCCCCGCGACCCGACCTCGGATAAGCGGAAGATGATGGATGGATGGATGTATGGAATTGATTAACATGGACCCCGACTTAAACAAGTTGAAAAACTTATTGGGGTGTTACCATTTAGTGGTCAATTGTACGGAATATGTACTGTACTGTGCAATCTACTAATAAAAGTCTCAATCAATCAATCAAAACGTGGCCGGACAGGTAAAATCGTGGCATAATAACTTAAAAATACGCCAACTTCTGATTGTTTTCTTTGTTTTACTTTGTCCCAAAAATAGTACATTCTGAAAATGTTCATATCACAAATAATATTCTTGACAAAACCCTTCACAATAGTTGAACATTCTGAGGAAAACATTGTGGCAGTTTCAAAAAACACCATGAAGAACACAATTAACTTAGACTTCATCTCAGTGTGTCAATAAAACTGTTAAATGTTAAGTCACAGCCCATCTAGGATGGAACAAAAACAAAATAAATAGATAAAAACTATTCTATGTATTAAATATGCCATTTGTCATTTCCACATATTAATCCTGTGCTAAGTCAACAAAGCATGGACTGAGGTAGAAACTATTCAAGTGTTATTCCCTACCTTCTAGACCAGGAGTGTCAAACTCAAATACAGAGTGGGCCAAAATGTAAAACTGAACAAAGCCGCGGGCCGAGGTTGAACAAATTCATCTTTTAATAGGGACCCAAACAAGTTTTTCATTGAATATTGAAAAACCAAGGCTTATATAACTTTATAGTGACATGCAAAATTAAGTTTCAAATAATAATAATAATAAAAAAATATCAATGGCACATCAAATCAAATTTAAATAAAAAATTAAGGCCTCTTTTGTATTTGCAGCCTTCTGAGGTAAATATCAACATTAACTTTTTACACAGGCTAATACATTTGAAAATAAAATAACAATGAATAAATCAACCATTCAGGCCTTTTTACTGCTCAGTTAATGTCGGGGCTCAGGTGGGCGGGCGGGGTTTGTTGGTAGTGGGGGATTTGGGGGGGTGTATATTGTAGCGGTCCGGAAGAGTTAGTGCTCCAAGGGTTTCTGGGCATTTGTTCTGTTGTGTTTATGTTGTGTTACGGTGCGGATGTTCTCCCAAAATGTGTTTATTTTTGTTTGATGTGGGTTCACAGTGTGGCGCATATTTGTAACAGTGTTAAAGTTGTTTTTATGGCCACCCTCAGTGTGACCTGTATGCTGTTGATCAAGTATGCCTTGCATTTACTTACATGTGTGTAGAAGCCACATAAATTACGTGACTGGGCCGGCATGCTGTTTGTGAGGAGGAAATACAGACTTGACGACAGGTTGTAGAGGACGCTAAAGGCAGTGCCTTTAAGGCACACCCCCAATACTGTGGTCCGGGTGGAATCCGGGAGAATGGTTGTACCGAGAGATTTTCGGGAGGGGCAATGAAATTCGAGAGTCTCCCGGGAAATCGGTGAATGCGGTGTTACAGCGGCACGGCTGTATAACACCGGCGGGCCAGTTCTAATGTTAATTTGATATTGTCTCAGGGGCAAATGGGCCAGAGTTTGACACCTATGTTCTAGACTGTCATGATCCGTCGGTCGGATCATGTTGTGTTTAGTTATTTTCTGTTAGTTTTCAACTCCTTTTGTTCCTGTTTGTGACGCCTCTTGAGTTTGGTTTGGTTGCCATGGCTGCTTATTGC
>NC_084622.1:4336416-4386416 GCF_033978795.1 Nerophis ophidion
AGCGACTTATACTCCGAAAAATGCGGTACTTATGTATTGTGATAGTATATTAAAGAGGCTTTCTAATATTGCGTCAAAGAGTGACATCTTTGGGGGTAAATGTTAACAACAATATATTGCACACTTCAGTGATTCAGACATTTCCATATAAATTACCACACACTTGCTTAACACCATATTTGACAATAAAGTTCCTTGAATCCTTGAAGTGATTGAACACTCCAGCTTTCAACTAGATGCCGCCACACAATGTTTTAAAATGCACAAGCTGTAAACATGCGTTTAACACAAGGTGTGAAGACCCACCGTGCACGTGCAGTTCCTGCAACCATCTGTCCAACCCTCGTCCTCTCGGTAGACCACCCCGTTGACGCTGCAGGTCCTCTCACAGTAGCAGCCGTCCAGCCCATTCATCTTCTCCTCCGCCCTGGACAGCTGCTCAGACCCCCCCCCACACACACACACACACACACACACACACACACACACACACAAGACAAAGAGCAGAAGTCAGCTTGTTGGATGTGAAAATTATTGATAAAAACACTTAATTAAACACAACTAAAGACTTTCAGTAATCGTCCAGATATGGCAAAAAGGAAGGATTAAATAACATTTGCGGCTTCTTCCTAATATTTTTCTGTAAACACGTGACGTTCTTCAATGTGCTGCAAGCGTGTCAGGAACAAAGAGAGCGTTACGTGCGGTTTCCAATAATAACGACGTCAGATTTTAGGGTGAAGACAACCTTTGACTTTATGGACATAAATGTCATCCCTGGATGTTGGTTCCAGAACGTAATGAAATTCGCTGCGGGCATCCCCCCCCCCGAATGAATAAAGGTGGCCTTGACCCCTGGCCTCTAATCAAATCGTGGCGTACAAGGTGTTTGGAAAACTTGACTCCAGGCGTCTGTTAACATGAGGAAGTGTAATGAAATGGTTTATTTCTTTAAAGGCGAACGGGACTTTTGTAGTAAATGTTGCCCATCGTTCACAATCACGTAAGACATGCCATATTTTTTAGTGCATTCTAATAATTAAATGATCTCCCTTAAAGCGGAGTCAAAGGGAGCTCCACTATTGCACCCATGAAATCCGACAAATAACCATTCAAAAAGCACCGAGAATACTCCATTTACATTTTGTGTCTTGAATATTTACAAATAGTATTAGAGATATTGTTATTATGATCTCGGGCCCAGAGAAGGCAGCAGCGTTTCTGGATGTTGTTGATAAATGGCTTTCGCTTTGCATAGTAGAGCTTTAACTTGCACTTACAGATGTAGCGACCAACTGTATTTACTGACAGTGGTTTTCTGAAGTGTTCCTGAGCCCATGTGGTGATATCCTTTAGATATTGATGTCGGTTTTTGATACAGGGATCGTGGAGTTATTTCTCCAGATTCTCTGAACCTTTTGATAATATTACAGACTGTACTGTAGATGTTGAAATCCCTAAATTTCTTGCAATTGCACTTTCAGAAACTTTCTTAAACTGTTTGACTATTTGCTCACGCAGTTGTGGACAAAGGGGTGTACCTCGCCCCATCCTTGTTTGTGAAAGACTGAGCATTTTTTGGGAAGCTGTTTTTAAACCCAATCATGGCACCCAACTGTTCCCAATTAGCCTGCACACCTGTGGGATGTTCCAAATAAGTGTTTGATGAGCATTTCTCAACTTTCCCAGTATTTATTGCCACCTTTCCCAACTTCTTTGTCACGTGCTGCTGGCATCAAATCCTAAAGTTAATGATTATTTGCATTAAAACATTTTTTTATCAGTTTGAACATCAAATATGTTGTCTTTGTAGCATATTCAACTGAATACGGGTTGAAAATGATTTGCAAATCATTGTATTCTGTTTATATTTACATCTAACCCAATTTCCCAAATCATATGGAAAAGGGGTTTGTATTTGTTTCAGGCATGTTTAAAGGCGAACGGGACTTTAGTTGTCAATTTTGCCCATTGTTCACAATCACGTAAGACATGACAGTTTTTCTTTTTAATGCATTCAAATAATTAAATGAACTCCCTTACAGCGGAGTCAAAGGGAGCTCCACTATTGCACCCATGAAATCCGACAAATAACCATTCAAAAAGCACCGAGAATACTCCATTTACATTTTGTGTCTTGAATATTTACAAATAGTATTAGAGATATTGTTATTATGATCTCGGGCCCAGAGAAGGCAGCAGCGTTTCTGGATGTTGTTGATAAATGGCTTTCGCTTTGCATAGTAGAGCTTTAACTTGCACTTACAGATGTAGCGACCAACTGTATTTACTGACAGTGGTTTTCTGAAGTGTTCCTGAGCCCATGTGGTGATATCCTTTAGATATTGATGTCGGTTTTTGATACAGGGATCGTGGAGTTATTTCTCCAGATTCTCTGAACCTTTTGATAATATTACAGACTGTACTGTAGATGTTGAAATCCCTAAATTTCTTGCAATTGCACTTTCAGAAACGTTCTTAAACTGTTTGACTATTTGCTCACGCAGTTGTGGACAAAGGGGTGTACCTCGCCCCATCCTTGTTTGTGAAAGACTGAGCATTTTTTGGGAAGCTGTTTTTAAACCCAATCATGGCACCCAACTGTTCCCAATTAGCCTGCACACCTGTGGGATGTTCCAAATAAGTGTTTGATGAGCATTTCTCAACTTTCCCAGTATTTATTGCCACCTTTCCCAACTTCTTTGTCACGTGCTGCTGGCATCAAATCCTAAAGTTAATGATTATTTGCATTAAAACATTTTTTTATCAGTTTGAACATCAAATATGTTGTCTTTGTAGCATATTCAACTGAATACGGGTTGAAAATGATTTGCAAATCATTGTATTCTGTTTATATTTACATCTAACCCAATTTCCCAAATCATATGGAAAAGGGGTTTGTATTTCTTTCAGGCATGTTTAAAGGCGAACGGGACTTTAGTTGTCAATTTTGCCCATTGTTCACAATCACGTAAGACATGACAGTTTTTCTTTTTAATGCATTCAAATAATTAAATGAACTCCCTTACAGCGGAGTCAAAGGGAGCTCCACTATTGCACCCATGAAATCCGACAAATAACCATTCAAAAAGCACCAAGAATACTCCATTTACATTTTGTGTCTTGAATATTTAGAAATAGTATTAGAGATATTGTTATTATGATCTCGGGCCCAGAGAAGCCAGCAGTGTTTCTGGATGTTGTTGATAAATGGCTTTCGCTTTGCATAGTAGAGCTTTAACTTGCCTTTACAGATGTAGCGACCAACTGTATTTACTGACAGTGGTTTTCTGAAGTGTTCCTGAGCCCATGTGGTGATATCCTTTAGATAGTGATGTCGGTTTTTGATACAGGGATCGTGGAGTTATTTCTCCAGATTCTCTGAACCTTTTGATAATATTACAGACTGTACTGTAGATGTTGAAATCCCTAAATTTCTTGCAATTGCACTTTCAGAAACGTTCTTAAACTGTTTGACTATTTGCTCACGCAGTTGTGTACAAAGGGGTGTACCTCGCCCCATCCTTGTTTGTGAAAGACTGAGCATTTTTTGGGAAGCTGTTTTTAAACCCAATCATGGCACCCAACTGTTCCCAATTAGTCTGCACACCTGTGGGTTGTTCCAAATAAGTGTTTGATGAGCATTTCTCAACTCTCTCGGTATTTATTGCCACCTTTCCCAACTTCTTTGTCACGTGCTGCTGGCATCAAATTCTAAAGTTAATTATTATTTGCATTAAAAAAAATGTTTATCAGTTTGAACATCAAATATGTTGTCTTTGTAGCATATTCAACTGAATATGGGTTGAAAATGATTTGCAAATCATTGTACTCTGTTTATATTTACATCTAACCCAATTTCCCAAATCATATGGAAAAGGGGTTTGTATTTGTTTCAGGCATGTTTAAAGGCGAACGGGACTTTAGTTGTCAATTTTGCCCATTGTTTACAATCACGTAAGACATGACAGTTTTTCTTTTTAATGCATTCTAATAACTAAATGAACTCCCTTACAGCGGAGTCAGCGGAGCTCCACTATTGCGCCCATGAAATCCGATAAATAACCATTCAAAAAGCACCAAGAATACTCCATTTACATTTGGTGACTTGAATATTAACAAGTATTAATGATATTGTTATTATAAGCGCTAACGCAGATGAATTATTAATAGTGGCGACATGTTCACTTCCTGTGTGCCGATGTTTACATCATCAAGTGGTCTGCTGCCTCCTCGCTTCTCTGCTCCCTGTAAATTTATTCTAGATTATAAATCATGCCTCTCACCTGGAAAGTAGAAGGCTGAGAATATAATCCAACAAGCTGGGACCTTTTGACAGCCATATAGTATCTGGAACTGGCGAGGACGACACGAAAATGAAGTTTTCAGCTAAATGGGAATATAGAAACATTCTAGCTGTCGGCATCATTTTGACAGCAGACAATGTACAGTAAGTGATATTTTATTACGTTTTTAGGCTTTCATAAAGTGATGACGAAGAAAAAAAAGCGAATGTTGTGATGCATTTTTTAAAATATTGGGCAACATATGCTTATAATTATCAAAATACGTAATTATTAAATGTTATTATGAATGTATATACTTACATGATGCATTTTAAACTATAATAGAGGTGTTTGGATGTTGTTTTTGCGGCGACTATTAGGCTCCTGCTGTCAGGCTTGCCACAGACAGTTTGTTTGTGTTTTAGTTTTACCACTGTGTGTGTTTAGTATTTCCTGTTTTTAGTTCCTGTCAGCACTCTTATTTTGTTAGTTTCCTGTCTTTCTCCCTGAGTGCTGTTTTTCCCTCAGATGCGGCGGGTTGGCACCTGGCCACACCTGGTGTCAATCAGCCCACTCTATTTGAGTCTGTTTTTGTCCTCCAGTCAGGGGCTGGATTATTGTCTTGTCGATGTCGCTCCTGTCGTGCCGTGCCGTGTCTTGTATTTGCAGCATAGCGGTAGGCTATATGCGTCAGATGTTTATAGCTTACTGTTCTTTGTAACCTGCTTCCAGTTTGTTTTGTACCACACGTTACGACTTCTGTTTTCCTGCTAGCTACCCACTGGCTTCCATGCTAGACCCTTTTTGATTTTTGCTATGTTAAGGCTCTTTGTTATTTCTCTAGCTCCCATGCTAGCTCCCT
Organism: Nerophis ophidion; assembly: GCF_033978795.1. NCBI lineage: Eukaryota > Metazoa > Chordata > Actinopteri > Syngnathiformes > Syngnathidae > Nerophis > Nerophis ophidion. The sequence continues at coordinate 4,341,565 of NC_084622.1, forward strand.
TAGTCTGTTATTCGCCTCGTGCGCGCTTTTAGTTTTACCCCTTTGGTTTGTCCGTATTCTAAAATTTTAATTAGATCATGTTTTCCTGTTCAATGCCTGCCTCCGTCCCTGCATATTGGGGTTCGTCACAAACTAACCCTGACACTTGCTTTTTATTTACTTCTTGCGCTCTTCCTAGTCACAAGACCACCACAGTCCAATCAGCTTTATATATCCATTTGAAAGCAGACATTGTACAGTAAGTGATGTTTTATTAAGTTTGTTTGCTTTCATAGAGTGATGACAAAGAAAAAATAGCAAACGTGATGCATTTTTTTTAATTAATGCGCCACGTGTGCTTAAAATGATAGAAGTACGTAATTATTAAATGTTATTATGAATGTTACTACATGACATATATACTTACAAGATGCATTTCAAACCATAATGGAGGTGTTTGTATGTTTTTTTTAGGTGCTCTATGTAACACAGGTGTCAAATCCATACCTTTGCGGAGACTATTAGGCTCTTTTTATTTACTCTTTGCACTCTTCCTAGTCAAGTGACCGCCACGGTCCAATCAGCTTTGGTTATATGCCAGTAGCAGGAAGTGAATGGTATGCTCTTGCTTTCTATTAATCTTTGGGCGCTGTGCACGCATCCTAGTCGCGTGACCGATACGGTCCAATTAGCTTCGCTTATAAGACGGTAGCAGGAAGTGGCCAGTAGACAGGACGTGAGGGGAGACTGATCGTATTTCTGCTTGAGGTAGGTTTTTAATTCACGTTTTCACCCGAAATATTGTGCTAAAGGGATTTTAAACTAAATGCGTATTTGTTAACTTTATAAAGCTGAATACTAGCGCTGGGTTTTTTTGTCATTAAGCTGTGTGTGACTGTAGAAGCAGAGATGGTGAGTCCAAATTTAGCACCTCCAGCATTAATCTTTTGTGGAGAGGCGGAGCCGACAGCGGGACAGGGCAAATGGTTGTCCTGACCAAGGTGGCGGCCAGGAGGCGGGGCATTTAGATTAGATAGTACTTTATTTATGCAGCAGAGCGGAGAGGCGCGGCACGCCTGTAGCGACACTGCAGCCATCAGCGTCAGATGCGTACACAACACACCCGCGCTCAATCGTTACATCTTCTGCTGCCGCATAAAAAGGGAGAGGGAGGAGCAATCGTGGCAGAAGTAGGAGAGGAACAACCCGACAACAAGGACCACGAGCGCGACGAGATCGACCGAGAGAAAGATGAGCCCCCGCAGCAGACGCAGCCCCGGGACACCGAAAGGTGCGCCGCGACGACCAGGAAGAGCCTGCAAGCCAGAAATTGGCGCGACAGACTGGCAAGACCTGATGTTTGTTGAAAGAATAAACACGAATCAAACCTGCTACGATGCGTCCTGTATCAATCGGCACTGCACCCCACACGAGGACGGCTGGAAACCCGTCACATCTTTCTTCGATTGTTTCATTGCAACAGTCTTTGTGGCATATTCTCAATCGTCATTTTATGACCTAAACCAAAGATAACTATTGTGTATTGAATGTACTTTTAAATGCGTTTCGATAATAAGCACGTTTAGTGCACTGACCGAATTGTATAGGTCATATTTACGCTGCTAATTGTTGTTTTAGCACTTTATTGCATATTGTGATTCTGACATGTATACGGATTTATATTGTACAATATTGAAGAAAGACCTAGAACCTATTCTGAATACCTTATGATGCAATTAGTGTTATTTAATGAAGATATTTTGTGTACACATAGATTTATAAGGATGGTCTTGGTTCTTACAAAGGCCAGGCTTCTCTTTTTGATGGCGAGCTGAGGAAAAAAAGCATCTAGTCCAAGGATTGTTCTTGGGAGATTCCAACCAGGAACCCCACTATCTGTTCTGTCTGGGCTGGTAGGAGGCTCTCTAGCCAACCCTCTACACATATTACCAGTAACTGGTAATATGTGTAGAGGCGGGATAGCTCGGTTGGTAGAGCGGCCGTGCCAGCAACTTGAGGGTTGCAGGTTCGATTCCCTAGTCACTGCCGTTGTGTCCTTGGGCAAGACACTTTACCCACCTGTTCCCAGTGCCACCCACACTGGTTTAAATGTAACTTAGATATTGGGTTTCACTATGTAAAGCGCTTTGAGTCACTAGAGAAAAGCGCTATATAAATATAATTCACTTCACAACTGCAGCACATGGGACTGTACTACCATCCTTTCTCCAAGAACTTTATTATCTGATCTGAGATTTAAACAAGACCCAGAAACACTAAATCAGGGGGCCACTGGATGCAGAGTCTTGTTGAGGCTGGGCCGCAAGAAAAGATTTCCTAAAAAAAATGTTGCATACTCCTCAGCATGGAATATATTTGTAATTAGCCGACGCATGGAGAATAATGTGTTCCGCAATGTGTGTCGTTCCGCTTTCCCCCTCTACAGCAACACGGCGGTTGGCGGATACTAGCCAGGAAAGTCCCATGATAGCGAGCGCAAAAAAGTGACGGCTCCCGGAGTGTTATCCGGTGTCATATAGACATATATGTAGTGTTCATCTTGTGAGGCAATGCAAATTAAAATAACAATTTCAATTGGTCTCGGTTATAGGGGACTGTTACTACTGACGGACAGGTGTCGCAGTTTGACTGCAGCCAGGCACGTAAGAAAACCCTCGTCTTCATGGCAATGTCTCTGTCGCTTTCACTCACTTGCCGCTTTTCCACTAATGCAGGGGTAGGCAACCCAGAACGTTGAAAGAACCATTTAAGACCCCAATAACACAACATTGTCAAGCGCAATTCATATAAAACTTTGATTTTAAGGTGGGGGCCACAAAATAACGTCTCGCGGGCCGCGTGTCTGAGACCCCTTCACTAAATAATTAAATTGGAATTGTATACATGTATATAGTAACTGTGTTTTTCTTCCAACTTGCTCTCACGTTGAATGGCCATTCAACTCATTGTTGTGTATATATCTGCTATCCATCACTAATTCTCTAATAAACGGTGCCAACCAAACTGCAATTCAAGCTCTGCCTTCTTTCTCCGAGTCAAAATTCTAGTCTTCTGTTCCTAGCCCATAACACCCCATATATATTGCATAGATTTGTAGCACGGATAGGTTACATCAGGGGTGCCCATTACGTCGATCGCGAGCTACCAGTCGACCGCGGGGGGTGTGTCAGTCGATCTCCAGCCAGGCTTTCAAAAAAAATAGACGATCGCGAGCTACCAGTCGACCGCGGGGGGTGTGTCAGTCGATCTCCAGCCAGGCTTTCAAAAAAAATAGACCTAAAAATTAGTGATCATCAATCTTCACCAAGACGTCACTTAAATGACATTCACGGTACCGGAGGGTCTTGTGAGATGACGCTGGCTGCTGCAAGATCATTATTATTAAAAATGACCGAGAGGAAGGCGAGAAACACTTTTTATTTCAGCAGACTCTCGCGCCGTACCTTCCGTCAAAACTCTAAAGGCCGAGTGCACATTTCCTATCTTCACAATAAAAGCCCTGCTTCATGCTGCCTGCGCTAACTAAATACAGAGTCTCGGAAAACTGGCGTGCACAAGCGATCCCTCAGAAAGCTGGCGTGCATATCACTTGTGCACGCCAGCTTTCCGAGACTCTTATTTTGTTAGCGCAGGCAGCATGAAGCAGGGCTTTTATTGTGAAGATAGGAAATCTGCAGTCGGCCTTTAGAGTTTTGACGGAAGGGACGGCGCGAAAGTCTGTTGAAATCAAAAGTGTTTCTCGCCTTCCTCTCTGTCATTTTTTCATAATAATGAACTGGCAGCAGCCAGCGTCATCTCACAAGACCCTCGGGTGCCGTGAATGTCAATCAAGCAAGCTGCGGAATTTGCCGCCAATGTTTTTCTTGTAAAGTGTATGGAAGCTGGATGAATTAGATGCCAAAAACCAACCACTTTCATGTGGTATTGTACAGAAAGGACAACTTTTTCTCCTCCATTTGAAAATGTGGGCGTTATCATCATTACTGTCTGATTCCAATCAATGCAAGTCATCAGAATCAGGTAATACACCAACTTATATTCTTGTCTTCGTGAAAGAAAGACATCTATATGTGTTACACATGCTTGTATTATCATTAAACACATTTAACTTGTTTACAAAAATGTCTCTTTCATAAATAAATAAATATAAATTATATATATAAATGAGGTAGATCCCCTCGAGTTGGTCAATTGAAAAGTAGCTCGCCTGCAGAAAAAGTGTGGGCACCCCTGGGTTACATCTACCGGCAGAATTTAACAGTTTCCATAGGATTCATTATAAGATAGTAGGGGTGTAATGGTACGTGTATTTGTATTGAACCGTTTTGGTACGGGGGTTTCGGTTCGGTACGGGGGTGTACCAAACGAGTTTCTAAGCTAAAGTATTAACAAGCTGCTTTACTTCTTCTGCCTCTGTCTCAGCACCCAGCATTGTCCCACCCACACAACCATCTGATTGGTTACATATATAGCGGTAACAGCCAATCAGCAGTGCATAGTCAGAGCGCATGTAGTAAATGCTTCAGCGTCGAGCAGATAGGTGTTAAGCAGGTGAGCATAAGGCAGCGTACTCTCCCCAAATGATAATAAACACCTCCCAGTCAACTACTTAGGAACGGCGTGGCGCAGTGGGAGAGAGGCCGTGTGCAACCCGAGGGTCCCTGGTTCAATCCCCACCTAGTACCAAATTCGTCACGTCCGTTGTGTCCTGAGCAAGATACTTCACCCTTGCTCCTGAAGGGTTCTGGTGAGCGCCTTGCATGGCAGCTCCCTCCATCAGTGTGTGAATGTGTGTGTGAATGGGTAAATGTGGAAGTAGTGTCAAAGCGCTTTGAGTACCTTGAAGGTAGAAAAGCTCTATACAAGTACAACCCATTTATCATTTACCATTTACTACCAACATCACTATGAGCTCGTTGACTTTCTACAAACTTAAACTGCAGCTCAGCTCGCTCGCAGTTCTGGCTTGAGGTGAAGGCTAATTAGCTTTTAGCATAACGTTAGCTCATTTTGCGGTGTGTGTGTGTGTGTGTGTGTGTGTGTGTGTGTGTGTGTGTGTATGTGTGTGTGTTTTACGAACAGAAAAGTTTTGAATGGCAGGGTCCCTGCTATCACATGTTGATAAAAATATAACATTTACATAATAAAAATCAAGTACAGGCTTCCCAAATGCTGTGATAAATTAAGCATGATGAGTTGACTTAAAACTGTTTAATGTTGCACTTTTTATATGTAGAAGACTTTCTAGAAACTTAAATTGCAGCTCAGCTTGCTCGCAGTTCTGGCTTGAGGTGAAGGCTAATCAGCTTTTAACATAACGTTAGCTCATTTTGCGGTGTGTGTGTGTGTGTGTGTGTGTGTGTGTGTGTGTGTGTGTGTGTGTGTGTGTGTGTGTGTGTGTGTGTGTGTTTGTGTGTGTGTGTGTGTGTTTTACGAACAGAAAAGTTTTGAATGGCAGGATCCAAGCTATCACATGTTGATAAAAATATAACATTTACATAATAAAAATCAAGTACAGGCTTCCCAAATGCTGTGATAAATTAAGCATGATGAGTTGACTTGAAACTGTTTAATGTTGCACTTTTTATATGTCGAAGAAAGGTTTTGTCATTTTAATTTAATCTGAGCAACAATTTGAGGCAGTTTAATGTTAAGTAACGTGGGCAGAATTATCATAGTGTTCCAAATATTAAAAAGATAAAGCAATTGTTTACAAATTTGGTAAAAAAATAACCCCAAAAATTTATATTTTGTTGTTTTCTTACTGTTCCAAAAATGAACCGAACCGTGACCTCCAAACCGAGATGTACCGAACTGAAATTTTTGTGTACCGTTTCACTCCTATAAGATAGGATTTATTTAATATTTAGAATCCATAAAAAAAACCATCCGTCGTCATGTCTTTTCTTAATAGGCAAAAGGGAAGTTCCCCTTTAACAAATTTACTAAAGGAACATTACATAGTTACACTTGCACTATCCAACATGGTCGAAAAAGAGTAGGAAGAAGCAGCTCTTATTTATTCCGACCCCTTCTCCATGTACCACTAGTTACTTAAATGTTATTTATAATGTAAATAAATACAAAAGACAATAAAATAAATGAAGATATTCACAATGAATGAATAAATAATGAGAGAATAATGCCTCCGGCCGCAGCTGTTGCCACAGTGGGAGCATTTGAGAATAGTAATCACTGTTGGAAGCAAAAACAAGCTGCCTTACCGAGCTTACTGTGCATTACCTTACTGGAGGTTTTAGCAAGGATGTCTTGCAGCTCCATGATTTTCTGCACCAGTCCGTGGAAATCGTTGCAAGTCGGGCATGCTGTACAATGAGAGACAATAGTCATGGGTTAAAGGGGAACATTATCACCAAACCTATGCAAGTGTCAATATATACCTTGAGGTTGCAGAAAAAAGACCATGTATTTTTTTAACCGATTTCCGAACTCTAAATGGGTGAATTTTGGCAAATTAAACGCCTTTCTGTTTATCGGTCTTTTAGCGATGACGTCAGAACGTGACGTCACCGAGGTAACACACCCGCCATTTTCATTTTCACATTACAAACACGGGGTCTCAGCTCTGTTATTTTCCGTTTTTTCGACTATTTTTTGGAACCTTGGAGACATCATGCCTTGTCGGTGTGTTGTCGGAGGGTGTAACAACACTAACAGGGAGGGATTCAAGTTGCACCACTGGCAAGAAATCTGCCGCCAGACCCCCATTGAATTTGCCAGAGTGTCTGCACATTTGACCGGCGATGCTAAGACAGACATGGCACAGAGATGTATGGATAACCTGCAGATGCATTTGCAACAATTAAGTCAACGAAATCACAAAGATGAGTTTTGTTGATGTTGTTGACTTATGTGCTAATCAGACGTATTAGGTCACGGCATGACTGCCAGCTAATTGATGCTAAAATGCTACGCTAATCGATGCTAACATGCTATTTACGCTAGCTGTATATACATTTGAAACTAGATACCCACATTTAATGCGAAACAAACACTTACCAGTCGCCGGATTTAATTTGCTCCAGTGTCACAAGATGCGAAAGTCCTAAACGTTTGGTCCGCACATTTTAATAAGGCAGCCAAGCTACGGGCTACTTCATTAGGTACATCCATGCTATGGCCGAATAGCGTCAATAGCTATTCGCTCAATAGCTTCAGTTTCTTCTTCAATTTCCTTTTCGCTATCTGCCTCCATACTCCGACCGTCTGTTTCAATACATGCGTAATCTGTTGAATCGCTTAAGCCGCTGAAATCCGAGTCTGAATCCGAGCTAATGTCGCTATATCTTGCTGTGGTAACCGCCATGTTGTTTGTATTGGCAGCACTGTATGACGTCACGGGTAAATGGTTTAGCAAATAGCGAAAATCAAGGACTTTAAAGCTTTTTTTAGGGGTATTCCGGGAGGTGTAAAATTTTGAAAAAAACTTCGAAAAATAAAACAAGCCACTGGGAACTGATTTTTATTGTTTTTAACCCTTTTGAACTTGTGATAATGTTCCCCTTTAAGCTTTTCAATCTGGCCCGCCGGACATTCCCAAATATTTTTTTTAGATCTTTAATATGGAAAGTCTAGCTGCCATTAAGATGTGCAGTGATGTTTTCAAATGACCATAAGTCTTGAACCATACAACCTATGTCAATGGTTGGAATCTGCGCTTTTGCATGATATTTTAGTGACTAGTGTTGTCAATATTATTTTGATACTTTTCGGTAATTTTCGATATATTTGTAAATAAAGGAGACCAGAAAAATTTGCATTATTGGCTTTATTTTAACAAAAAAATCTTAGGGTGTTGCGGACCTGTACTTTTCAGAGGGGGTATGGTAACGAATATGATTCATTAGTATCGCGGTACTATACTAATACCCGTATACCGTACATTCCTACTAGTCACGAAGACATTTCCACAGAGTGTTTCCAGAGCGGCCAGCCTGAAATGTCGGTGTCAGAGACAGACGTGGAAGGAGATTTTTACAACAAAGCTTAGTGATGTATCACATATATCATAGCTCGGTTGGTAGAGCGGCCGTGCCAGCAACTTGAGGGTTGCAGGTTCGATTCCCGCTTCCGCCATCCTAGTCACTGCCGTTGTGTCCTTGGGCAAGACACTTTACCCACCTGCTCCCAGTGCCACCCACACTGGTTTGAAAAAATGTAACTTAGATATTGGCTTTCACTATGTAAAGCGCTTTGAGTCACTAGAGAAAAGCGCTATATAAATATAATTCACAATTCACATTGTAGATGTTTTGTGTTTTTTTTACCCTTCACATTCATATTTCGCTGTGTTTGTTGCATTTTTGTTGCATTTGGCTTGATTGTAAAATATGTCGATTGAGAGGGGGTGTTCTCAATATTCAGAGTTTTATCGTTCATAGAAAAAATAAATATTCCATTCCGTTTTTAAGGCAGTCTGTCATAACATTTTTAGCATTCAATCAGACTTTATTGTGAGGTTTTGTATTAGTTTTCCTAAAAATAGATATACCAGCCAACCCTGACACATTTTTTTCTCAAAATTTGGCCCCTGAGTCAAAATAATTGCCTTGGCCTGGTTTAGATGGACGACATGGATACTGTTCACAACTTTAGGGAACACAAAAGTCCAATTCAAGGCCCTTAAACGGACACTTTTTAATGACATCACCGAGGAAAGATCCCACTCACTTTGTACATTATTTATTAAAGGCCTACTGAAAGCCACTACTAGCGACCACGCAGTCTGATAGTTTATATATCAATGATGAAATATTAACGTTGCAACACATGCCAATACGGCCTTTTTAGTTTACTAAAATTGCAATTTTTAATTTCCGTCGCGGAATGATGACGCGTGTGAGTGACGTCACGGACTGTCAGGAAATATTAGCGTAGCAACATTTGCGGCTAAAAGTCGTCTCTTTTCATCGCGCAATTAAACAGTATTCTGGACATCTGTGTTGCTGAATCTTTTGCTATTTGTTCGATTAATAATGGAGAAGTCAAAGTAGAAAGATGGATGTGGGAAGCTGTAGCCTTTAGCCACACAAACACACGGTGTTTCCTTGTTTAAAATTCCCGGAGGTGAAGCTTTACTATGGATCAGAGCGGTCAAGCGAACATGGATCCCGACCACTTGTCAACCGGCAGGTTTCGGCGAGAAAATTGTAGTAAAAAGTCGCCTCTTACCGGAGATCAGCGGAACTTCTGTCGTGCTGCTGCTGCCGTGACTAATTCCCTTAGAGACTGGGTTCAAGACACCCGTGGACACACCCCTCCGACTATCAGGTACTATTTAATCTCACTAAAACACTAGCAACACAATAGAAAGATAAGGGATTTCCAAGAATGATCCTAGTAAATGTGTCAATTTTTTTATTTGTTTATTTTTTCTAGTCCTTTGCTATCAATATCCTCAGCCACGAATCCTTCATCCCCGCTCAAATAAATGGGGAAATTGTCGTTTTCTCAATTCCGAATATCTCTTTGTGTTGGAGGCTCGCATTTTAAACAATGTGAGGACGTGAGGAGCCCTCACACGGGTGACGTCATTGTCTGCGACTTCCGGTAAAGGCAAACTTTTTATTAGCGACCAAACTTTATCGTCGATGTTCTCTACTAAATCCTTTCAGCAAAAATATGGCAATATCGCAAAATGATCAAGTATGACACATAGAATGGACCTGCTATCCCCATTTAAATAAGAAAATCTCATTTCAGTAGGCCTTTAAATCAACTGCCTGAGTAAGGACAGCTCTGTAAAAAAAATAGAAACCAGGCTTTGCAACACATCTTAACATAAAGACAGTCAGCTACAGACGAGCTTTAGTTTTGATCAGTTTTCTTATAATCAGCATATAGGCAAGGTAACCTAACATGTTTGTCCTCCTTTACCACTCATTAATGTTTCAACGTTACTTCTATCATTACGTAGAGCAGGGGTGCCCACACTTTTTCTGCAGGCGAGCTACTTTTCAATTGACCAACTCGAGGGGATCTACCTCATTTATATATATCATTTATATTTATTTATTTATGAAAGACACATTTTTGTAAACAAGTTAAATGTGTTTAATGATAATACAAGCATGTGTAACATATAGATTTCTTTCTTTCACGAAGACAAGAATATAAGTTGGTGTATTACCTGATTCTGATGACTTGCATTGATTGGAATCAGACAGTAATGATGATAACGCCCACATTTTCAAATGGAGGAGAAAAAAAGTTGTCCTTTCTGTACAATACCACATGAAAGTGGTTGGTTTTTGGCATCTAATTCATCCAGCTTCCATACACTTTACAAGAAAAACATTGGCGGCAAATTCCGTAGCTTGCTTGATTGACATTCACGGCACCCGAGGGTCTTGTGAGATGACGCTGGCTGCTGCCAGTTCATTATTATGAAAAAATGACAGAGAGGAAGGCGAGAAACACTTTTTATTTCAACAGACTTTCGCGCCGTCCCTTCCGTCAAAACTCTAAAGGCCGACTGCACATTTCCTATCTTCACAATAAAAGCCCTGCTTCATGCTGCCTGCGCTAACAAAATAAGAATCTCGGAAAGCTGGCGTGCACATCACTTGTGCACGCCAGCTTTCTGAGGGATCGCTTGTGCACGGCAGTTTTGCGAGACTCTGTATTTTGTAAGAATCTCGGAAAGCTGGCGTGCACAAGCGATCCCTCAGAAAGCGAGACTCTGTATTTTGTTAGCGCAGGCAGCATGAAGCAGGGCTTTTATTGTGAAGATAGGAAATGTGCAGTCGGCCTTTAGAGTTTTGACGGAAGGTACGGCGCGAGAGTCTGTTGAAATAAAAAGTGTTTCTCGCCTTCCTCTCGGTCATATTTTCATAATAATGATCTTGCAGCAGCCAGCGTCATCTCACAAGACCCTCCGGTACCGTGAATGTCATTTAAGTGACGTCTTGGTGAAGATTGATGATCACTAATTTTTAGGTCTATTTTTTTTAAAAGCCTGGCTGGAGATCGACTGACACACCCCCCACGGTCGACTGGTAGCTCGCGATCGACGTAATGGGCACCCCTGGTGTAGAGCATGGGTCCCCCAACTATCATTCTAAATATGGAAATTGCATTTTCCCAAAGACAAAGGGACGTCACTAACTGCGGCGCGAGCACGCTCCCGCTGTGACGTTTTACAGTCAATAAGTGCACGAGGGCGAGGAGAAAATGTGGAAAATGTCGGGGGAACTGATTATTGATTAAGAGTGCAGAGTTTTTAAACAGCAGTGGACGGATGACTTGTTTTTGCTTGGTGCAAGGAAAAGGCCATTTGCCTCATCGTCAAAAAGACAGCGGCGGTGTTCAAAGAATTTACCATTGCTGGCACTGTAAAACTCGTAATGCAATAGGCGTGCTTGCTGGGCCAAGTGAGGAAAAGACAAGGTGGCTATGGTAATCTTTTGCTGCCTAGCAGAGTGCAACGCCACACCAAAAACAGACGAACCTCTCATCTGTCCAGGCCAGCTTCAAGCCAGCTGGACTGATGGCAAGTTGGGGAAAGGCATTCATTAATGAGAAGTTTGTTGAAAAGTGAAAGTTTTTGTGGAGGAGGTGTGTCCGGACAAGGAAGATGTCCAGAACGTGGTGAGTCTGTCCTCATCTACAGTTCACAGGCGAATTAACAATATGGGACATAATTAATCAGAGGTCGCCAAAGCCAAAGCAAGATCTACCCCTTCGTCAATTATATAAGATATATATATATATATATATATATATATATATATATATATATACATATACACATGTATATACAAACATATTTACATGTATCCATCCATCCATCCATTTTTCTACCGCTTATTCCCTTTCGGTGTGGCGAAATTATTCTCTGCATTTGACCCATCACCCTTGATCACCCCCTGGGAGGTGAGGGGAGCAGTGAGCAGCAGCAGTGGCCATGCTCGGGAATCATTTTTGGTGATTTAACCCTCAATTCCAACCCTTGATGCTGAGTGCCAAGCAGGGAGGTATCCATCCATCCATCCATCCATCATCTTCCGCTTATCCGAGGTCGGGTCGCGGGGGCAACAGCCTAAGCAGGGAAACCCAGACTTCCCTCTCCCCAGCCACTTCGTCTAGCTCTTCCCGGGGGATCCCGAGGTGTTCCCAGGCCAGCCGGGAGACATAGTCTTCCCAACGTGTCCTTGGTCTTCTCCGTGGCCTCCTACCAGCTGGACGTGCCCTAAACACCTCCCTAGGGAGGCGTTCGGGTGGCATCCTGACCAGATGCCTGAACCACCTCATCTGGCTCCTCTCGATGTGGAGGAGCAGCGGCTTTACTTTGAGTTCCTCCCGGATGGCAGAGCTTCTCACCCTATCTCTAAGGGAGAGCCCCGCCACCCGGCGGAGGAAACTCATTTCGGCCGCTTGTACCCGTGATCTTATCCTTTCGGTCATGACCCAGAGCTCATGACCATAGGTGAGGATGGGAACGAAGATCGACCGGTAAATTGAGAGCTTTGCCTTCCGCTCAGCTCCTTCTTCACCACAACGGATCGATACAACGTCCGCATTACTGAAGACGCCGCACCGATCCGCCTGTCGATCTCACGATCCACTCTTCCCTCACTCGTGAACAAGACTCCTAGGTACTTGAACTCCTCCACTTGGGGCAGGGTCTCCTCCCCAACCCGGAGATGGCACTCCACCCTTTTCCGGGCGAGAACCATGGACTCGGACTTGGAGGTGCTGATTCTCATTCCGGTCGCTTCACACTCGGCTGGGAACCGATCCAGTAAGAGCTGAAGATTCCGGTCAGATGAAGCCATCAGGACCACATCATCTGCAAAAAGCAGAGACCTAATCCTGCGGTCACCAAACCGGAACCCCTCAACGCCTTGACTGTGCCTAGAAATTCTGTCCATAAAAGTTATGAACAGAATCGGTGACAAAAGGACAGGGAGGTAATGGATCCCAATTTTATAGTCTTTGGTATGACTCGGCCGAAGTTTAAACTCACAACCTACCGATCTCAGGGCGGACACTCTACAGCAGGGGTCACCAACGCGGTGCCCGCAGGCACCAGGTAGCCCGGAAGGACCAGATGAGTCGCCTGCTGGCCTGTTCTAAAAATAGCTCAAATGGCAGCACTTACCAGTGAGCTGCCTCTATTTTTGAAATTGTATTTATTTAGTAGCAAGCTGGTCTCGCTTTGCTAGACATTTTTAACTCTAAGAGAGACAAAACCCTAATAGAATTTGAAAATCCAAGAAAATATTTTAAAGACTTGGTCTTTACTTATTTAATTTTTTTTAAGTCAATTTTAGATAAAAAATACAACCTTAAAAATGATTTTAGAATTTTTAAACACATTCCTTCCTCTTCTTTTCCTGACAATTTAAATACATTTTCAAGTAAATTCAGTTTTTTATTGTAAAGAATAATAAATATATTTTAATTTAATTCTTCATTTCAGCTTCTGTTTCTTCGACGATGAATATTTGTGAAATATTTCTTCAAACTTATTATGAATACAATTCAAAACAATTATTCTGGCAAATCTAAAAAATCTGTAAAATTAACATTTTAATCTTATTTCAAAGTCTTTTGAATTTCTTTAAAAAATGTTGTTCTGGAAAATCTGGAATAAATAATGATTTGTCTTTGTTAGAAATATATCTTTGTCCAATTTGTTATATATTCTAACAAAGTGCAGATTGGATTTTAACCTATTTAAAACATGTCATCAAAATTCTAAAAATAATCTTAATCAGGAAAAATTACTAATGATGTTCCATAAATTCTTTTTTTAATTTTTTTTCAAAACGATTAGAATTAGCTAGTTTTTCTATTCTTCTTTTTTTGGTGGAATTTTGAATTTTTAAGAGTCGAAATTGAAGATAAACTATTTTTCAAAATAAAATTTTTCTTTTTTTCTCCTCTTTTAAACCGTTCAATTAAGTTTTTTTTCATCATTTATTCTCTGCAAAAAACCTTCTGTAGAAAGAAATAAAATGTACGACGGAGTGACATTTATCTGTTACTATATATATTTATTGTGATAAATCATTAAGATGATCAGTGTTTCCCCAAAGATAAATATAATGAATTATTAACAATAACACAGAGTTAAACTGGTAGCCCTTCGCATTAATCAGTACCCAAGAAGTAGCTCCTGCTTTCAAAAAGGTTGGTGACCCCTGCTCTACAGTATACATAAGGGGTCCCTAAAGTTTCTGACTTCAGGGGCGCTTTGGGTTAAAAAAAAGGTATATATATATATATATATATATATATATATATATATATATATATATATATATATATATATATATATATATATATATATATATATATATATATATATATATATATATATATATATATATATATATATATATATATATATATATATATATGTATATATGTATGTATGTATGTATATATATATATATATATACATACATACATACATACATACATATATATATATATATATTTATATATATATATATATATATAGACATCCATTTTCTACTGCTTGTCCCTTTTGGGGTCGCTGGAATCTATCTCAGCTGCATTCGAGCGAGAATGAGGACTCAGGTGCAGATGAGGGACGATTGACACAGGCTTTATTTCAGCAATTTTTTCAAAACTCTCTTAAGACGGAGTGATTTAAAGAAAATGGTTACAAACTCTATACTTGATACACTAGAGTAAGAAAAGAAACGTAGCACAAGGCAAAAAACAATAAACGGAAAATCACTCCATAGGGAGGAAAAAAGCAATAGCAACATTCTAGACGGATCAAATAACAAAAAAACAACAATCCATGATACAAAAGGAAACTCGCTCATGCAGAGGAGGAGACAAGAAGCTATAAACAGGAAGTACGCTATAAAGAACTCAGAAAACTACAAACTAAAGCTCTCCAAGATGGGAACATTAATTTTTAGCCAATAACATTTGCCTGAGCGGCTAGGATAAGAGACACCAAGAGTAACAATCGGTAGAAAATGGATTAGAAAGGACATATCAAAATAACAATAATCCCAAAATTATATATGTATATATATATATATATATATATATATATATATATATATAGTTTACTTTTGGCGATTCAGAATCGATTCTCATTTTTTTTAAATCGATTTATTTATTTATTATTTTTTTTATTTTATTTTATTTTTTTTAATCAATCCAACAAACCACTACAAAGCAATACCATAACAATGCAATCCAATTCCAAAACCAAACCTGACCCAGCAACACTCAGAACTGCAATAAACAGAGCAATTGAGAGGAGACACAAACACGACACAGAACAAACCAAAAGTAGTGAAACAAAAATGAATATTATCAACAACAGTATCAATATTAGTTATAATTTCAGCAAAGCAGTGATTAAAAATCCCTCACTGACATTATCATTAGACATTTATAAAAATTAAAAAAAGAACAATAGTGTCACAGTGGCTTACACTTGCATCGCATCTCATAAGCTTGACAACACACTGTGTCCAATGTTTTCACAAAGGTAAAATAAGTCATATTTTTGGTTCATTTAATAGTTAAAACAAATGTACATTATTGCAATCAATTGATTAAACATTGTCCTTTACAATTATAAAAGTTTTTTTTTTTTTTAAATCTACTACTCTGCTAGCATGTCAGCAGACTGGGGTAGATCCTGCTGAAATCCTATGTATTGAATGAATACAGAACCGTTTTGAATCGTAAAAATATCGTTTTTGAATTGAGAATCCAATCGAAAAAAATCGATAAAATATCGAATCGTGACCCCAAGAATCGATATTGAATCGAATCGTGGGACACCCAATGATTCACAGCCCTAATATATATATATATATATATATATATATATATATATATATATATATGTCTTGATTGGATTATCCAGAGAATAGTGCTCGATACCGTGGTAGAGCGCAATATGTAGGTGTGGGAAAAATTACAAGACTACTTCGTCTCTACAGAACTGTTTCATGAGGGGTTCCCTCAATCATCAGGAGATTTCCTGATGATTGAGGGAACCCCTCATGAAACAGTTCTGTAGAGACGAAGTAGTCTGTTAATTTTCCCCACACCTACATATATATATACATATATATATATATCCATCCATCCATTTACTACCACTTATTCCCTTTCAAGGTCGCGGGGGGCGCTGGCGCCTATCTCAGCTACAATCGGGCGGAAGGCGGGGTACACCCTGGACAAGTCGCCACCTATATATAAATGTATGTATGTGCATGTGGATATATATGTATGTATCTATATATATATATATATATATATATATAGATATATATATATATATATATATATATATGTATATACTGTTTGCACAGTGAGGTCCACAAGTAATTGCACACCCTGCAATTTTGCAAGTTCTCCCACTTAGGAATTGGGGAGAGATCTGCAATGTTCATCATAGATATATTTCCGCTGTTAGAGACATAATCTAAAAAGAAAAATCACATGTTATTTATTTTTTTAATAATTTATTTGTATTATACTGGGGTTTATAAGTATTTGTACACATGAGAATCAGCAAGAATTATGACTCTCATAGAGCCGTCAGTCTACCTTAAAAAAAATCCACCTTAACCCCACAACTAAACACCCACCCACCACCCCTTTGAGCTTATTAAAGTCACCTGTGCAGCCCACAGTCAGTCAAGGTCCAACTGCTACCATGGGCAAGACCAAAGAGCTGTCAAAAGAGGCCAGAGACAAAATTGCAGAGCTCCACCAAGCTGTAAAAGGCTATGGGACCATTGGGAAGCAGCTTGGTGACAATAGATCAACTGTTGCACAAATTGTTAGAACATGGAAGAGGCTAAACATGACTGCTAACCTACCTCGGACTGGGTTTCATAAAAGATCTCTCCTCGTGGGGCATCACTCATGAGAAGAAAAGTGAGGAATCAGCCCAGAACTACACGGCATGGGCTGAAGAGAGCTGGGACCACTGTTTCCAAGGTGACTATCAGTTGAACACTCCGGCGTAGTGCTTTAAAATCATAAAGCTGCTTAAGTCAGCTCATGTCCAGGCACGTCTGAAGTTTATCAATGGCCATCTGCATGATCAACAGGAGTCATGGGAGAAAGTCATGTGGTCAGATGAGACCAAAATAGAACTTTTTGGTATAAACTCCATTCGTCGGGTTTGGACGAAAAAGAAGGATGAGTATCATCCCAAGAACACCACTCCTACAGTGAAGCATGAGGGTGGAAAAATCATGCTTTGGGGGTGCTTTCTCAGATAAGGGGACAGGACGACTGCACTGTATTAAGGAAAGGATGAAGAGGGCCATGTAGTGTGACATTTTAGCCAAAAACCTCCTTCCCTTGGTCAGAGCCTTGAAGATGGTCGTGGCATGGAGCACACGTCCAGGATAACCATCCATACCAAGCATATCAAGTTTCTGGAGTGGCCTAACAAGGCTAAAGATCTAAATCCTATAGAAAATCCTTTGGAGGGAGCTGAAACTTTGTGTTGCTCGGCGACAGACCCCAAACCTGACAGATCTAGAGAAGATTTGTGTGGAGGTGTGGGCCAAAATCCCTGTTGCTGTGTGTGCAAACCTGGTGAGAACTATAGGAAACGTTTGACCTCTGTAATTGAAAACAAAGGCTTCTGCACTAAATATTAACACTGATGTTCTCATGTGTGCAAATACTTATGAATCCCTGTAACATACAAATAAATCATAAATAAATAATACCATGTGATTTCCGGATTTTTCTTTTTAGATTATGTCTCCAACATCCATCCATCTTCTTCCGTTTATCCGAGGTCGGGTCGCGGGGGCAGCAGGCTAAGCAGGAAAGCCCAGACTTTCCTCTCCCCAGCCACTTCGTCCAGCTCTTCCCGGGGAATCCCGAGGCGTTCCCAGGCCAGCCGGGAGACATAGTCTTCCCAACGTGTCCTGGGTCTTCCCCGTGGCCTACTACCAGTCGGACGTGTCCGAAACGCCTCCCTAGGGAGGCGTTCGGGTGGCATCCTGACCAGATGCCCGAACCACCTCATCTTGCTCCTCTCGATGTGGAGGAGCAGCGGCTTCACTTTGAGCTCTCCCCGGATGACAGAGCTTCTCACCCTATCTCTAAGGGAGAGCCCTGCCACCCGGCGGAGGAAACTCATTTCGGCCGCTTGTACCCGTGATTTAGTCCTTTCGGTCATAACCCAAAGCTCATGACAATAGGTGAGGATGGGAATGTAGATGGACCGGTAAATTGAGAGCTTTGCCTTCCGGCTCGGCTCCTTCTTCACCACAACGGATCGATACAGAGTCCGCATTACTGAAGACGCCGCACCGATCCTCCTGTACATTTCACCATCCACTCTTCCCTCACCCGTGAACAAGACTCCGAGGTACTGGAACTCCTCCACTTGGGCAGGATCCCCTCCCCAACAAGGAGATGGCACTCCACCCTTTTCCGGGCGAGAACCATGGACTCAGACTTGGAGGTGCTGATTCTCATCCCAGTCGCTCCACACTTGGCTGCAAACTGATCCAGTGAGAGTTGAAGATCCGGGCCAGATGAAGCCATCAGAACCATATCATGTACAAAAAGCAGATACCTAATTCTGCAGCCACCAAACCCGAACCCCTCAACGCCTTGTCTGCGCCTAGAAATTCTGTCCATAAAAGTTATGAACAGAATCTGGGACAAAGGGCAGCCTTGGCGGAGTCCAACCCTCACTGGAAACGTGTCCGACTTACTGCCAGCAATGCGGACCAAGCTCTGACACTGATCATACAGGGAGCAGACCCCCACAATCAGACAGTCCGATACCCCATATTCTCTGAGCACTCCCCACAGGACTTCCCGAGGGACACGGTCGAATGCCTTCTCCAAGTCCACAAAGCACATGTAGACTGGTTGGGCAAACTCCCATGCACCCTCAAGAACCCTGCCGAGAGTAGAGAGCTCGTCCATAGTTCCACGACCAGGACGAAAACCACACCGTTCCTCCTGAATCCGAGGTTCGACTATCCAACGTAACCTCCCCTCCTGTACACCTGAATAGACCATACCGGGGAGGCTGAGGAGTGTGATCCCACGATAGTTGGAACACACCCTCCAGTTCCCCTTCTTAAAGAGAGGAACCACCACCCCGTTCCGCCAATCCAGAGGCACCGCCCCCGATTTCCACAAGATGCTGCAGAGTCTTATCAACCAAGACAGCCCCACAGCATCCAGGGCCTTGAGGAACTCTGAGCGGATCTCATCTACCCCTGTGGAGATTTTTAACTACTTCAGCAACCTCAGCCCCAGAAGTATGTATAGGTTGTATTTCCACTGTCTCCAACTGTGGAAATACATCTATGATGAACATTTCAGACCTTTCCCTAATTTCTAAGTGGAAGAACATGCAAAATTGCAGGGTGTACAAATACTTGTGAAACCTCACTGAACACACATACATACTTACATGCATTGCCGGGCCTACGGCCAAATTCTTTTGACCCAATGTGGCCCTCGAGTCGAAAAGCTTGAGGACCCCTGATGAGTATATGGAAAACGTGGATAAAATGCATGCACAGTAGTGCTTCTGAGAGACACACTATACTGGAGGCAGGTGTGGACAAACACAGTTCATTAGCATTGGAGCTTCAGACACACAAAACGGTGTGTTCCTGTCCGGCTTACTAAAAGCGCTTTTAAAATTCCAGCTTTAAGGCTAGATTATGGACATTTCCAATGTACTATTATAGGGGAACTTTATCACAATTTCAGAAGGGTTAAAACCAATAAAAATCAATTCCCAGTGACTTATTTTATTTTTTGAAGTTTTTTTCAAAATTTTACCCATATTGGAATATCCCTATCTGTGAAGCCATCATCCATTTTCCTGTGACGTCATCCAGTGATGCCAATACGGATAGCACAGCAAGATATAGCGACATTAGCTCAGATTCAGACTCGGATTTCAGCAGCTTAAGCGATTCAACAGATTATGCATGTTTTGAAACGGATGGTTGGAGTATGGAGGCAGATAGCGAAAACGAAATTGAAGAAGAAACTGAAGCTATTGAGCGAATACCTATTGACGCTATTCGGCCATGTTTGCCAAACCATCACCGGTAAAAATGCGCAGACTAACGATCGGAAGTTTTGCATCTTGTGACACTGGATCAACTTAAATCCATCGATTATTAAGTGTTTGTTTGGCATTAAATGTGGGTGGAGGGAAACGCTGGATGTAAATATAGTTTAAAATGTACATACAGCTAGCCTAAATAGCATGTTAGCCTCGATTAGCTGGCAGTCATGCCGCGACCAAATATGTCTGATTAGCACATAGGTCAACAACATCAACAAAACTCACCTTTGTGATTTAGTTGACTTTATCGTTTGAAATGCATCTGCAGGTTATCCATACATCTCTGTGCCATGTCTGCCTTAGCATCGCCGGTAAAATGTGCAGACACTCCGGCACATTCAATGGGGGTCTGGCGGAAGATTTCTTTGACTTTATCGTTGGAAATGCATCTGCTTTGAGTGTCGCAGGATATCCACACAGTCTTGCCATTTCTGTAGTAGCATAGCTTTCGTGGGTAAAGTGTGCGGAACAAACGACTGACCATTTCGTCGGCTTTCCCCACACCCTCGTAATTTGAACAAATGTCGTCCAATTTCTTGCCACTTTTGCATCTTTGTGCCAGTGGTGCAACTTGAATCTTTCCCTGTTAGTGTTGTTACACCCTCCGACAACACACCGACGAGGCATGATGTCTCCAAGGTTCCACAAAATAGTCGAAAAAACGGAAAATACCAGAGCTGAGACGCGGTGTTTGTAATGTGTTTGAGAAAATGGCGGCTTTATTACCTAGGTTACATCACGTTCTGACGTCATCGCTAAGAGAGCGATAAATATAAAGGCATTTAGAGTTCGGAAATCGTTAAAAAAATATATGGTCTTTTTTCTGCAACATCAAGGTATATATTGACGCTTACATAGGTCTGGTGATAATGTTCCCCTTTAAAGGACCGCTGACACATCTTATACCAGGGGTAGGGAAACTATGGCTCTAGAGCCAGATGTGGCTCTTTTGATGACTGCATCTGGCTCTCTGATAAATCTGAGCTGACCTTGCTTAACACGATAAGTAATGAATAATTCCACTTGTAATCACAGTGTTAAAAATAATGTCCAAAATATAAAACATTCTCATGCAATTTTAATCTATCCATCCGTTTTCTACCGCACCTGTTCAAGAAGTTGCGTTAATGGTAAGAAGTTATTTATTTATTATTGGTTAGTGTGGGGCTTGCCCTCCTGGGTGTTACGTCTGTTTGGCATTGTGATGCCGGGTTCGATTCCCTCGAGGATGCGTCAAAATTGAACACAGCAAAGGTAAGATATACGAAATGTATTTAAATAACAAAAGAGCTATGTAACAAAAATGCTAGAGCTAGTAGAATAAAACAAACAAAGGACGCTAGCATAAAAGCTAGGATATATAACAATGAGAAATAAACTGGCACGTAGGCACATAAAACAGTAAAACAAAAACTTCAGCATGAGAACTGGAATGAACAGTGAATGGCTAGCGTGAAAAGCTTAGCAAGAATATACATACGAAATAGAGTGCAGGCGTAACTTGTTGCGTGAAAAGCAAATCATGAACCCAGGCTGAACAAACAAAAGAGGACGGCTTATAAAGTGACAGTGATTATCTGTAGCAGGTGTGCGGGGCGTGAACAGCAGGTGAACTGATGTGTAACCATAGTGATGGACAAAAACAGGAAATAAACGGGTCAGACTGAAAATGAAAAAACAAATATGTGAAGATCTGAGCAGCAGATCGTAACACTGGGGGTTCTTCAGACCCCCAAGCACCGACATGAGAGCCTGTTTCAGGGTTACAGTTTTGTCTTATTTTTCAATAAGTCTCTCAGTTGCTTTCCAGCAATAGTATTTCCAGCCCCAACCCAGTCTGTCCTCCTGGCTGCTGCTTATAACAGAGCGACAGGTGATTAGATAACAAGGCCGAGGTGGGCCATCCATGCACCTTTCGCTGCAGGCCCGCAGGCCACGCCCCCTCCAGAGTTAGCTTCAGAATAACAATGTTATTACAAAGAATAAGAGACCTATTATACTCTAGAAATGTTGATCTTACTTAAAAATGCACGTGTTTAGTTGTGTTCAGTGTTAAAAAAAATTTATATGGCTCTTACGGAAATATATTTTAAAATATTTGGCTTTTTGGCTCTCTCAGCCAAAAAGGTTCCCGACCCCTGTCTTATACTGTATGTATTCTTTTCATTACTATCACTAATCAACTCTCCAAATTGTACATAGTGTGCCTAAATTCTACTTTTTCTTACATTGTTGTCTGTTATGAGTCTCTGTCTATATCTATCTATCCATTATATTTTAAAATTACAGGGCCCAGCAATAACAACATGGAGCACTCACTTCTGTTGAGATCTGGACACTGGGAGACGTATCCTTGCGGCATCACCACAATTTCCACGTCCTGCATCACCCCCTGAAGACATACACAGACACACACACACAAACACAAAGACTATAAAAGTAAACCGAGCGCAAACAAATAATGTTGTTCTTCTGGAGTGTGAGATGATAATAATAACAATAAAAGAGTCCGACAGCAAATCACAAATCACATCAGAACCGACCAGCATGTTTTCCTCAGGTCGTCTCTTGTATAAACAGCGGACGCAAATTCAATTTCAGCATGTTTTGAATCTATTGATTGCTTTCCGTCCGGTGTGTGCAGACCCTTGAAAAAACAACTATGCACACAGAGTAGCATTGATACTGTGTCTCCATGGCAACCACCACTCAATACGTGTGTGCTTCTATTCCCTCAAAAAGCTTGTGTCACTCCTATTTATTGGTCTTTAATTAAAAAAGAACACTTGTGGAAATGTTTTGATAGATGACATGGGAAGCTTGGATAGAAAAAGTTGTGTCCAATTTGTGATGGAACTAGTGAGATAAAAAAAACATTTCAATAGCAGGCACTACCCATTCCTCTTCTTATTCAAACATTTTTGACTTAGTTGGAAACCGTCTAGCTATTTGAAAAGGATGACAATTGTGAATGAAATAAGAAAGGCTGTAGAAAATACATGCAAACCCCAAAACCAGTAAAGTTGGCACGTTGTGTAAATGATAAATAAAAACAGAAAACAATGATTTGCAAATCCTTTTCAACTTTTATTTAATTGAATAGACTGCAAAGACAAGATATTTAAACTGAGAAACTTTGTTTTTTGCAAAATAACCATTAACTTGGAATTTAATGGCAGCAACACATTGCAAAAAAGTTGTCAATGGGGCATTTTTACCACTGTGTTACATGGCCTGTCCTTTTAACAACACTCACTAAACATTTGGGAACTGAGGAGACCCATTTTTGAAGCTTTTAAGGGGGAATTATTTCGCATTCTTGCTTGATGTACAGTTTAAGCTGTTCAAGAGTCCGGAGTTTCTGTTGTAGTATTTTAGGCTACCTAATGCACCACACATTTTCAATGGGAGACAGGTCTGGACTACAGGCAGGCCAGTCTAGTACCTGCACTCTTTTACTATGAAACCAAGCGGCTTGGCATTGCATTGCTGAAATAAGCAGGGGCGTTCATGATAACGTGGCTTGGATGGCAACATATGTTACTCCAAAACCTGTATGTACCTTCCAGCCTTAATGGAGCCTTCACAGATGTGTAAGTTACCTATGCCTTGGGCACAAATACACCCCCATACAATCACAGATGCTGGCTTTTGAACTTTGTGCCTATAATATTTCCAGAAAGTTCTATTCCTCTTTGATCAGGAGGACACGACGTCCACAGTTTCCCAAAAAAATGTGAAATGTGGACTCGTCAGACCAAAGACCACTTTTACAATTTGCATCAGTCCATCTTAGATGAGCTCTGGCCCAGGGAATCCGGCGACATTTCTGGGTGTTGTTGATAAATGGCTTTCTTTCTGCATAGTAGAGCTCTGTGGTGTGTTCCAGCACATCTTCAACATGAGCATTAGGCTGCAGAAAGTCCCCACACTGTGGAAAACCTCACGCGTGGTCCCCATTCCCAAGTGCACGTGACCCAGCATGTCGAAGAACTATAGGAACTATAAAACCTCATGCACGGTCCCTATCCATTTTTTTGTGATAAATCACGGAAGAGCCCGGGCCTCCGCTTTAATCTGACATCATTTTAGAAGCTGGCGCCGGCCTGCTGTTTTTTTTTTTTTCTTTTTTACTGCAAAAATGCACCGGAGAGTCGTAAAAAGCGAAGTAGAATGTTGAGACTCGTGTCATAGCTCCAAAAGACTTGTGAGTGGCCCTGCCTGTGGCGCTGATTGGCTAATCGTTATTCCCCTGCAGAGCTCATTGAATCGACCCAAGAAACTGCTGCTTCATGTCAAGAACACGGACAAAGGTCTGGACCCGAGGAAATGTGAGAAACATTCCGCCTCGTCTTGTGCAGTCCAATCTGGGAAGGCTGCCCCGAATGATTAACAATACCTGCGCAGAACCCAACTAATGAGCATGGTCCAGAGGCGACTCACTGACTTCTCCTAAATCAGCATTGTCGGGATTTTGCCGAGATAATTGGGCTTAGCTGCATTCTTAAGGACGGGGAAGCAAATAATGACATAAAAGAAATACCGATCGGGATGGACGGCCCAGCAACACTGGAATATTAAAAATGGCAACGCATGCAATTAAATCCGGCAGCTCCGTCGTTAATATAAAAAGCAAACACAAAGGCTAGCGGGGATGAGTTATAAAAAAGGACTCGAGCGTGCTCATTTTCTTTATGGTGGAGTAACACAAAATATCCCATATTTGGAGAGAAATGCTGACCTTGAAAAACCCATGAGCAGTGTTCCTCTGTCCAAGCCAGAAGGAGGCGTCCTTGGGTATGTCCATGAAGGGAGCTTCCACCACCCGCTCATAGATCCTAGAAAACACATACAAGAAGCGGGATTAACTTGCTTTACCAATCTAGAACGGTTATTTCCCCACAGGCCTTGACCTGTTAAATCTCTGAATGAGATATTCCTAGGTCTCTGTGGTCTGACCATATGTCCTTCCTAAAGGTCCCCTGTGATGCAAAATCGACTTTTTAATAATGCTATAAGAGTAATATATGACCCCGTAGCATTTTTCACGACTGCTCAATATAGTCGGTTTCTTTTCTTTTCAACGGTCGCTTTTGAAGGGAAAACCTCCTCCCTCATGGACATGATGAGCTCTCTCGCTTGTTTAGGGACACACACTGACACTCACGACCTCCAAGCAATTTCATTTGATACATGGTGTAATGATAAGTGTGACCAGTAGATGGCAGTCACACATAAGCGATCCGTGTGGACTGCAGGAAGACGCCTGTTCCAGTATCCATACATGGTGAAAGTTTACCCACAGTGCTTTGTAGTCCGACAATGTAGGTACAAACCCCGTTTCCATATGAGTTGGGAATTTGTGTTGGATGTAAATAGAAACGGAATACAAAGATTTGCAAATCATTTTCAACCCACGTTCAATTGAATGCACTACAAAGACAATATATTTAATGTTGAAACTGTCACACCTATGGATCATGTTTTGTTTTGGTCAGGTTCGGTTTGGTTTTTTGGACATTTGGTTCTGTCTTTTCACTTCCTGGTTTGTTTTGTTACCATAGCTACTCATTAGTTTCCCCTAGTCAAGTGATGTATCAAAAACTCGACCACCCAAAAAAAAATAATTTGATGTCTAAAAACCGGATGTAAACAAAACGCATGATATTGTCTGGAGCGTTGTCAGCATGTCTGTGATGTGGACCTCATTTATATATATATATATATATATATATATATATATATATATATATATATACATATATATATATATATATATATATATATATATACACATATATATATACATATATATATACATATATATATATGTATAGTAGATGTACCCTCGGACAGCCATCTACAAAATTTCCAAATATTAAGAGGATAGTGGCTGCTTTTAAGAAGAGAAACTAGAAAAACAGCGCCATGTTCGCTTCAGCCTCTTTAGTCAGGGACAGAAGTAGAGTCCATAAACACAAGTACATTTTATGATAACACCAGAAGAAGATGCTAGATTTGTTGCTAGTGGTTTTAAATTTAAATGTACTTGTGTTTATGTGAATTCTCCCTGCCCACTGGGTGTGAGTTTTCCTTGCCCTTTTGTGGGTTCTTCCGAGGATGTCGTAGTCGTAATGGTTTGTACAGCCCTTTGAGACATTTGTGATTTAGGGCTATATAAATAAACATCGATTGATTGATTGAGTGACATTTAGAAAGTCATTAAAAGTATGAACTTTGTAAGAAAAGCAGCAATAATTGGAAATATGGCAAAACAATGAAAAAATATATGTTTATAATAATGAATAATAACAGATTTGTTTTAAGTGTATGCAAACATTTTTTTAAAATTAAAAAAAAAACTCATATCATGGCTAATTATGCAAATTACTCGATGACGCCCATAGCCACGCCCATAGCCGTGCCCCCACAGCCACAGGTATCTTAAAAATCTATTTTTTTTTTTTTTTGGTTTGCCACCACGAAGATTGGATTTGCCAAAAAAGTCACAATTAGAAATCTGACACCCCAGTGTGGATGTATCAAACAATTAATCAATCAATCAATGTTTATTTATCTAGCCCTAAATCCCAAGTGTCTCAAAGGGATGCACTAGCCAGAACGACATCCTCGGTTCAGAGCCCACGTAAGGACAAGGAAAAACTCACAACTCAGTGGGATGTCAATGTGAATGACTATTATAAACCTTGGCGAGGACTGCAGATGAGATAAATGGCTTTCGCTCTGAATAGTAGAGCTTTAACTTGCACTTACAGATGTAGTGACAAACTGTATTTAGTGACAGTGGTTTTTCTGAAGTGTTCCTGAGCCCATGTGGTGATATCCTTTAGAGACTGATGTCGATTTTTGTTACAGTGCCGTCTGAGGGATCGAAGGTCACGGTCATTCAATGTTGGTTTCCGGCCATGCCGCTTACGTGGAGTTTTTTCTCCAGATTCTCTGAACCTTTAAATTATATTATGGACCGTAGATGTTGAAATCCGCTTTTCGGATCTTTACGTATTATTATTTACTGCTTCCATTTTCGTATCACTCTGTTGCTTGACGTCTTTATTTCCTGTTTAGTCTGTCACCATGGTAGCTCATTAGTCCACCTGCCCCTTGTTTCTACGCACACCTGTTTTTCATTGATTGCTTTAGTAATTAGTCCTGCCTGCTACCTCAGTTCATTCTGGTTGGTTTGTTTGCTACTTTGTACGCACGTTGGTTCTTCTTTTTTGTATCCACTATTGCTAAGTTTCGCCTTAGCTTCGCGTGCGCTCTCTGCACATCTATTTAATAATACAACTCTAACATTTGACAACCAAATAATTAAACAAGGCGACTCGGTAAAGAATCTGGGTATTATCTTCGACCCAACTCTCTCTTTTGAGACACACATTAAAAGCGTTACTAAAACGGCCTTCTTTCATCTCCGTAATATCGCTAAAATTCGCTCCATTTTGTCCACTAAAGACGCTGAGATCATTATCCATGCGTTTGTTACGTCTCGCCTCGATTACTGTAACGTATTATTTTCGGGTCTCCCCATGTCTAGCATTAAAAGATTACAGTTGGTACAAAATGCGGCTGCTAGACTTTTGGCAAGAACAAAGAAAGTTTGATCACATTACGCCTGTACTGGCTCACCTGCACTGGCTTCCTGTGCACTTAAGATGTGACTTTAAGGTTTTACTACTTACGTATAAAATACTACACGGTCTAGCTCCATCCTATCTTGCCGATTGTATTGTACCATATGTCCCGGCAAGAAATCTGCGTTCAAAGGACTGCGGCTTATTAGTGATTCCCAAAGCCCAAAACAAGTCTGCGGGCTATAGAGCTTTTTCATTTCGGGCTCCAGTACTCTGGAATGCCCTCCCGGTAAAAGTTCGAGATGCCACCTCAGTAGAAGCACCTTAAAACTCATTTGTATACTCTAGCCTTTGGATAGGCTCCCTTTTTGGACCAGTTGATCTGCCGTTTCTTTTCTTTTTCTCCTATGTCCCACTCTCCCTTGTGGAGGGGGTCCGGTCCGATCCGGTGGCCATGTGCTGCTCGCCTGTGTATCGGCTGGGGACATCTCTGCGCTGCTGATCCGCCTCCGCTTGGGATGTTTTCCTGCTGGCTCCGCTGTGGGCGGGACTCTCGCTGCTGTGTTGGACTGGACTCTCGCGACTGTGTTGGATCCATTATGGATTGAACTTTCACAGTATCATGTTGGACCCGCTCGACATCCGTTGCTTTCCTCCTCTCCAAGGTTCTCATAGTCATCATTGTCACCGACGTCCCACTGGGTGTGAGTTTTCCTTGCCCTTATGTGGGCCTACCGAGGATGTCGTAGTGGTTTGTGCAGCCCTTTGAGACACTAGTGATTTAGGGCTATATAAGTAAACATTGATGGATTGATTGATCTATTTTTGTACTCTGCTCTCGTTGCTAATTGTTAGCCTAGCTCTCTTTGTCTTTTCTTTGTCTTTCTTGTATCAGTGTTCTTTTATGTTTGTATTAAATCAACTCATACCTGCAACTCCTGCCTGTCTTGGTCCTCGTGCATCCCTGGGGTGACAACGCGCATCCACCATGCGTCGCCAACGCGTCAGTAGATGTTGAAATCCCTAAATTTCTTGCAATTGCACTTGGAGAAACGTTGTTGTTAAACTTTTTGACTATTTGCTCACGCAGTTGTGGACATAGGGGTGTACCTCACCCCATCCTTTCTTGTGAAAGACTGAGAATTTTTTGGGAAGCTGTTTTTATACCCAATCATGGCACCCACCTGTTGGATGAGCATTTCGCAACTTTCTCAGTATTTATTGCCACCTTTCCCAACTTCTTTGTCAAGTGTTGCTGGCATCAAATTCTAAAGTTAATGATTATTTGCACGAAAAAAAAAAAAAAGTTTATGAGTTTGAACATCAAATATGTTGTCTTTGTAGCATATTTAACTGAATATGGGTTGAAAAGGATTTGCAAATCATTGTATTCCGTTTATATTTACATCCAACACAATTTCCCAACTCATATGGAAACAGGGTTTGTACTTGAATTGGTTCAAATATAATGCGAGCTTCAGGACAATTTCAAAATATCACCTCACCCATTTCACAGGAGCTCTTTCTTGGTCTGTAGAAATGTTGTACTCTTCCGTTGGAAAATCAGTGTCCAACTCTTCAGAATGGCAACACTCAAAACCTGAGGTACGCCGTGTTAGGTAACGCTTGGTCATGAAGTGGCAGTGGCAATAAACGCTGACACGGAGGGGCACCGTGACTCACTCCGCACCGATCATACACTTGAAGAAGTAAGTACTTTGTGATCACGACACAAAACTGCCGGCGAAATGTGCAGCGGGCCTTTTTTGTCGCAGAACTTTTTTTTTTTTCACCTGATGTAAAAAGCAAACAAAAGGTTTGCCTTGAGAGAGACTCAGTGGCGATTCCGAAACTGCCTTGCCCTCCCTGACTTCCGCATCTCGCTCAACAACTCCTGGTACCACTAAGTTAAAACACAACACATAGTCACACAATCTGTACCGTATTTTTCGGATTTTAAGTCGCTCCAGGGGTCACCAACCTTTTTGAAACCAAGAGCTACTTCTTGGGTACTGATTAATGCGAAGGGCTACCAGTTTGATACACACTTAAATAAATTGCCAGAAATAGCCAATTTGCTCAATTTACCTTTAACTCTATGTTATTATTAATAATTAATGATATTTATCTTTGTGGAAACACTGATCATCTTAATGATTTCTCACAATAAATATATATTTTTGTTGACATGTTTTAAATAGGTTAAAATCCAATCTGCACTTTGTTAGAATATATAACGAATTGGACGAAGCTATATTTCTAACAAAGACGAATCATCATTTCTTCTAGATTTTCCAGAACAACATTTTTAAAAGAAATTCAAAATACTTTGAAATAAGATTTAAATTTGATTCTACAGATTTTCTAGATTTCCGAGAATAATTTTTTTGAATTTTAATCATAATCAATCAATCAATCAATGTTTACTTATATAGCCCTAAATCACTAGTGTCTCAAAGTGCTGCACAAACCACTACGACATCCTCGGTAGGCCCACATAAGGGCAAGGAAAACCCACACCCAGTGGGACGTCGGTGACAATGATGACTATGAGAACCTTGGAGAGGAGGAAAGCAATGGATGTCGAGCGGGTCTAACATGATACTGTGAAAGTTCAATCCATAATGGATCCAACACAGTCGCGAGAGTCCAGTCTAAAGCGGATCCAACACAGCAGCGAGAGTCCCGTTCACAGCGGAGCCAGCAGGAAACCATCCCAAGCGGAGGCGGATCAGCAGCGCAGAGATGTCCCCAGCCGATACACAGGCAAGCAGTACATGGCCACCGGAACGGACCGGACCCCCTCCACAAGGGAGAGTGGGACATAGGAGAAAAAGAAAAGAAACGGCAGATCAACTGGTCTAAAAAGGGAGTCTATTTAAAGGCTAGAGTATACAGATGAGTTTTAAGGTGAGACTTAAATGCTTCTACTGTGGTGGCATCTCGAACTTTTACCGGGAGGGCATTCCAGAGTACTGGAGCCCGAAATGAAAACGCTCTAAAGCCCGCAGACTTTTTTTGGGGCTTTGGGAATCACTAAGAAGCCGGAGTCCTTTGAACGCAGATTTCTTGCCGGGACATATGGTACAATGCAATCGGCAAGATAGGATGGAGCTAGACCGTGTAGTATTTTATACGTAAGTAGTAAAACCTTAAAGTCACATCTTAAGTGCACAGGAAGCCAGTGCAGGTGAGCCAGTATAGGTATATATGTATGTATATATGTATATAAAGGTAT
Organism: Nerophis ophidion; assembly: GCF_033978795.1. NCBI lineage: Eukaryota > Metazoa > Chordata > Actinopteri > Syngnathiformes > Syngnathidae > Nerophis > Nerophis ophidion. Next base: position 4,372,508 of record NC_084622.1, read on the forward strand.
ATACAGTAAAGGTATATATGTATGTATATATGTATATAAAGGTATATACAGTACAGGCGTAATGTGATCAAACTTTCTTGTTCTTGTCAAAAGTCTAGCAGCCGCATTTTGTACCAACTGTAATCTTTTAATGCTAGACATGGGGAGACCCGAAAATAATACGTTACAGTAATCGAGACGAGACGTAACAAACGCATGGATAATGATCTCAGCGTCTTTAGTGGACAGAATGGAGCGAATTTTAGCGATGTTACGGAGATGAAAGAAGGCCGTTTTAGTAACGCTTTTAATAATAAGTTTGAAGAAATATTTCACAAATATTCTTTGTTGAAAAAACAGAAGCTAAAATGAAGAATTAAAGTAAAATGTATTTATTATTCTTTACAATTTAAAAAAAAAATACTTGAACATTGATTTAAATTGTCAGGAAAGAAGAGGAAGGAATTTAAAAGTTAAAAAGGTATATGTGTTTAAAAATCCTAAAATCATTTTTAAGGTTGTATTTTTTCTCTAAAATTGTCTTTCTGAAAGTTATAAGAAGCAACGTAAACAAATAAATGAATGTATTTAAACAAGTGAAGACCAAGTTTTTAAAATATTTTCTTGGATTTTCAAATGGTATTTGAGTTTTGTCTCTCTTAGAATTAAAAATGTCGAGCAAAGCGAGACCAGCTTGCTAGTAAATAAATACAATTGAAAAAATAGAGGCAGCTCACTGGTAAGTGCTGCTAGTTGAGCTATTTTTAGAACAGGCCAGCGGGCGACTCATCTGGTCCTTACGGGCTACCTGGTGCCTGCGGGCACCGCGTTGGTGACCCCTGCTCCGGAGTATAAGTCGCACCGGCCGAAAATGCATAATAAAGAAGGAAAAAAACATAAATACGTCGCATTTTTGGGGGAAATTTCTTTGATAAAATCCAACACCAAGAATAGACATTTGAAAGGCAATTTAAAATAAATAAAGAATAGTGAACAACAGGCTGAATAAGTGTACTTTATATGAGGCATAAATAACCAGCTGCTATGTTAACCTAACATATTATGGTAAGAGTCATTCAAATAACTATAACATATAGAACATGCTATACGTTTACCAAACAATCTGTCACTCCTAATCGCTAAATCCGATTAAATCTTCTTCCTCGATGTCGCCTCTAAACAACTCTGCCAACTCCAAGGGTATGCGCCGCTTCCTCTTGTCGTTTGCATATTTCACTACATCCAGCGTGTAATCTGCAGTACATGATTTTTGTTCAGCCCTTCTCCGGTTTCATAAGTTACCGCTAACGATGAAATTGTTTATTCTGTCACCATGGTTACCCCATCTGTTCCACCTGCACTGGCCTTTTGACGCACACCTGTTTATGATTATTGTTTCTGTATTTAAACCTGCCTCCTGCCTTTGTTCGGTCTTGGCTCATACTGTGACATTTAAAGCGCATTGTGATGCGCAAAGATGTCACCCCAAGATGCAGCGGACCAGGACAAGCAGGGTTGCTGGTTTAATGTACAAAAAGGTAAAAGAAACACTGACAAAAGGCAAAGAAACGGCATGCCTACGTACGGGAAGCTAATGCTAATAGTTAGCAAGCATAGAGTTCAATGTCCGAGGAGCTAAGACGCGACTTAGCAGGGTAAATACGAAGCAGAATAACAAATGTGACTGTCGCTTACCGCAAACTATGAGCCAAGACCGAACAAAGGAAGGAGGCAAGTTTAAATACAGAAACAGTAATCATAAACAGGTGTGCGTCAAAAGGCCAGTGCAGGTGGAACAAATGAGGTAACCATGGTGACAGAATAAACCAGGAAGTGCACATACAAACTCCAAAATCCAAACAACAAACGATCCATGTGACAGAAATGATCCATTTTAATAGCTACAGCGGTAGCATATAGCATATAGCATTCCATTACCCACAATGCACTTCTGCCATGACCCTCCCCCGCCAAATTCTTATTGGTTGACGTGTATGTGACGATTGCTGACATTTTCTTCGTCTGTTCCGCGAATGAGATAAATAATAATATTTGAAACTTTACAGTAACGTGTTAATAATTTCAAACATAAGTCGCTCCGGAGTATAAGTTGCACCACAGGCCAAACTATGAAAAAAACTGCGACTTGTAGTCCGAAAAATACGGTATCTTGATTTAGTACACATATCATTTTATTTTATTAATAAATATGCCGAAAGCTAAATGACGTCCCTGTCTCTTGCCATCTTCCTCTTCCCCCGTACCGTAAGAAAATCTTGATTCTAAGTCACATACTCGTGTCATGTGACCATGTCCATCAAGTAATATTTGCACTTCAAATCAATCTGTGGAAATTTCGAGTGGCCCGTCATGTTGTTGCTTTGTCTAGCGAGGCGTACCAGCATGCAGCATATCACATATTATCCCCGCTATGAAGCCACAGGGAATTTTTTTCCCCCGTTGTGTGTAACTTTTAATTTTTTTAAATAAATAAAACAATTTCACAAAAAAATTGTATATTGTATATTCCGGACTATGGGGCGAACTTAAAACTGGACAGTGCACCTTATAACCTGGTGCGCCTAATGTAAGGAATAGATTTGGTTGAGCTTACCCACCTCGAAGCTATTTTATTTGGTACATGGTAGAATCGTTTTCCAAAAAAAAAAGACTTCCGGACGGCTTCGAAGCGATTCTGGACCACCGTCCGCCGCCTCAGGAAGGGGAAGCAGTGCACTATCAACACCGTGTATGGTGCGGATGGTGTTCTGCTGACCTCAACTGCGGATGTTGTGGATAGGTGGAAGGAATACTTCGAAGACCTCCTCAATCCCATCAACTAGTCTTCCTATGAGGAAGCTGTGCCTGGGGAATCTGTGGTGGACTCTCCTATTTCTGGGGCTGAGGTCGCTGAGGTAGTTAAAAATCTCCTCGTCCAACCGGTAGGAGGCCCCGGGGAAGACCCAGAACACGTGGGGAAGACTATTTCTCCCGGCAGGCCTGGGAACGCCTCGGGATCCCCCGGGAAGAGCTAGAGGAAGTGGCTGGGGAAAGGGAAGTCTGGGTTTCCCTGCTTAGGCTGTTGCCCCCGCGACCCAACCTCTAATATAAGCGGAAGAAGATGGATGGATGGATGGACATGGTAGAATGATAAGTGTGACCAGTAGATAACAGTCAAACATAAGAGATGAGTGTAGGCTGCACTATGATGGCAATATGCATCAAGTAAACAGCACCAACATTTTAAATGTTTCAATGAAAATATAGAACATTACACACGGCGCTCAAAAATCTATCAAAATATTTTGATACAACTTTGGTAAGCTATGAAGCATTAAACATACGAGTATTATTATGGTGTGTGTATAAGGTAAGACATATGATCTGGCATTATGTTTCGCAATATTATGCAACTTTCTTTACCTTGTGGTACCTGTTGATCTGTATTTGGGATCTGTAGAAGTCCTGAAAAATTTCTCGTGTCCGCGACGACGCCACAGTCAATAAGTTTCTTCTTTTTCTCTATCTTCTTGTTATGTGACTTTCATCCTCAGTTGTTGCCATTTCTAATATAAAGTAGTGAAAAGTTCCTACTTGCCATGTAAGTGCTAAAACATACCGGTGTAGTGAGATACATTATTCACCCAAGGATCTTTAGTTATTAGATTTCCGGTTGGACGGTTTTTAATGGGACACATTTCCTGTGTTGTTGTTTACGGCTGAAGAGATGCTGCTCCGTAATTGATTGAAGTAAAGTTTGAATGTCATTAAAACAATTAGCTCCATCTTTTCATACTTCTTCCACTCTCGTCCTTGCACGCTACACCGCTACAACACAGATGACAGGGAGAAGACAAAGTCGAAGGTGAGCTACATTAAAAAGGCCGCCCACAAAACAGCGCATCTGGACACGATTCTCGGAAAGCGGCTTGAAGATGATCTATAAAATATCATCAATGCAACATTTTGACCAAAGAACCGCCATTACATGTTGTGTAGACCCCAAGGAAGTGTTTTACATTTAGAAAGAAAATAATAATAATGCGCACTATAATCTGATGTGCCCAATATATGAAAAATTATCAAAAATAGACCATTCATCAGCACTACGCCTTATTTTTATTTTTTTATAAAAACGTTTTTTTTAATTTTTTTTAGCCTTTGTTTAATCATGTAAAATCCCACTGATATCAGAAATCTCTTTTCCATACAATCTGGTGCGCCCTATGGCCTGGAAAATACGGTATTTAAAGAAAAAAAATGTATATAAAAATGTTTCATATAATTGTGTGTAACTTTGACAAACGTAGACCAAAAGCTGGTTGTCACGAGGGTATTAACATACTTTCCAACCCTCCCAATTTTTCCGGGAGTCTCCCGAATTTCAGTGCCCCTCCAGAAAATCTCCCGGGGCAACCATTCTCCCGAATTTGTTGTCTGGGTGGAATTTTTTTCCACCCAGACAACAATATTAAAACCGCGTCGTGATGGCACTGCCTTTAGCGCCCTTTACACCTTGTCGTCGCGTCCGCTTTTTACCATACGAATAGCGTCAGTCTCATGTTGAACCAGTCTCATGTTGTATGCGCCTTCTGCAGACGCACGTAAGTGACTGCAAGACGTACTTGGTCAAGGTCACACTGAGGGTGGCAGTATAAACAAATTTAACACTGTTACAAATATGCGCCACACTGTGAACCCACACCAAACAATAATGAAAAAAACATTTCAGGAGAACATCCACACCGTAACACAACATAAACACAACAGAACAAATACCCAGAACCCCTTGCAGCACTAACTCTTCCAGGGACGCTACAATATACCCCCCCACCCCCAACCTCTTCATGCTCTCTCAGGGAAAGCATGTCCCAAATTCAAAGCTGCTGTTTTGAGCCATGTTAAAAACATAGTAATAATGCACTTTGTGACTTCAATATTAAAAATGGCAGTGCTATGTTGGCATTTTTTTCCATAACTTGAGTTGATTTATTTTGTAAAACATTGTTACATTGTTTAATGCATCCAGCGGGGCATCACGACAAAATTAGGCATAATAATGTGTTAATTCCACGACTGTACTGTATATATCGGTATCAGTTGATATCGGAATCTGTAATCAAGAGTTGGACAATATTGGATATCGGCAAAAAACCCATAATCGGACATCTCTAATCACAACGTGATTTGAGACCTCCAAATATGTGCCACACTGTGAACCCACATCAAACAATAATGACAAACAAATTTCGGGAGAACATCCGCAAAGTAACACAACATAAACACAACAGAAAAAATACCCAGAAACCCTTGCAGCACTAACACTTCCGGGACGCTAAAATAAACCCCACCCGCACCTCAACCCCGCCCCCCAACCTCTTCATGCTCTCTCAGGGAAAGCATGTCCCAAATTCAAAGCTGCTGTTTTGAGCCATGTTAAAAACATAGTAATAATGCACTTTGTGACTTCAATATTAAAAATGGCAGTGCTATGTTGGCATTTTTTTCCATAACTTGAGTTGATTTATTTTGTAAAACCTTGTTACATTGTTTAATGCATCCAGCGGGGCATCACGACAAAATTAGGCATAATAATGTGTTAATTCCACGACTGTACTGTATATATCGGTATCAGTTGATATCGGAATCTGTAATCAAGAGTTGGACAATATTGGATATCGGCAAAAAACCCATAATCGGACATCTCTAATCACAACGTGATTTGAGACCTCCAAATATGTGCCACACTGTGAACCCACATCAAACAATAAACAATAATTACAAACAAATTTCGGGAGAACATCCGCAAAGTAACACAACAAAAAAAATACCCAGAAACCCTTGCAGCACTAAGTCTTCCGGGACGCTAAAATAAACCCCACCCGCACCTCAACCCCGCCCCCCAACCTCTTCATGCTCTCTCAGGGAAAGCATGTCCCAAATTCCAAGCTGCTGTTTTGAGGCATGTTAAAAACATAGGAATAATGCACTTTGTGACTTCAATAAGAAATATGGCAGTGCTATGTTGGCATTTTTTTCCATAACTTGAGTTGATTTATTTTGTAAAACCTTGTTACATTGTTTAATGCATCCAGCGGGGCATCACAACAAAATTAGGCATAAAAACGGAAATGCTGATTATCGGTCCTGCTAGACACCGACCTCTATTTAATAATACAACTTTAACATTTGACAACCAAATAATAAAACAAGGTGACTCGGTAAAAAATCTGGGTATTATCTTCGACCCAACTCTCTCCTTTGAGTCACACATTAAAAGCGTTACTAAAACGGCCTTCTTTCATCTCCGTAATATCGCTAATATTCGCTCCATTTTGTCCACTAAAGACGCCGAGATCATTATCCATGCGTTTGTTACGTCTCGTCTCGATTACTGTAACGTATTATTTTCGGGTCTCCCCATGTCTAGCATTAAAAGATTACAGTTGGTACAAAATGCGGCTGCTAGACTTTTGACAAGAACAAGAAAGTTTGATCACATTACGCCTGTACTGGCTCACCTGCACTGGCTTCCTGTGCACTTAAGATGTGACTTTAAGGTTTTACTACTTACGTATAAAATACTACACGGTCTAGCTCCATCCTATCTTGCCGATTGTATTGTACCATATGTCCCGGCAAGAAATCTGCGTTCAAAAGACTCCGGCTTATTAGTGATTCCTAGAGCCCAAAAAAAGTCTGCGGGCTATAGAGCGTTTTCCGTTCGGGCTCCAGTACTCTGGAATGCCCTCCCGGTAACAGTTCGAGATGCTACCTCAGTAGAAGCATTTAAGTCTCACCTTAAAACTCATCTGTATACTCTAGCCTTTAAATAGATCTCCTTTTTAGACCAGTTTATCTGCCGCTTCTTTTCTTTCTCCTATGTCCCCCCCTCCCTTGTGGAGGGGGTCCGGTCCGATGACCATGGATGAAGTACTGGCTGTCCAGAGTCGAGACCCAGGATGGACCGCTCGTCGGGACCCAGGATGCACCGCTCGCCTGTATCGGTTGAGGACATCTCTACGCTGCTGCTCCGCCTCCGCTTGAGATGGTCTCCTGTGGACGGGACTCTCGCTGCTGTCTTGGATCCGCTTGAACTGAACTCTCGCGGCTGTGTTGGAGCCACTATGGATTGAACTTTCACAGTATCATGTTAGACCCGCTCGACATCCATTGCTTTCGGTCCCCTAGAGGGGGGGGGGGGTTGCCCACATCTGAGGTCCTCTCCAAGGTTTCTCATAGTCAGCATTGTCACTGGCGTCCCACTGGATGTGAATTCTCCCTGCCCACTGGGTGTGAGTTTTCCTTGCCCTTTTGTGGGTTCTTCCGAGGATGTTGTAGTCGTAATGATTTGTGCAGTCCTTTGAGACATTTGTGATTTGGGGCTATATAAATAAACATTGATTGATTGATTGATTGATTGAATTCCACGACTGTACTACATATATCGGTATCGGTTGATTTTGGAATCTGTAATCAAGAGTTGGACAATATCGGAAAAAAAGCCATAATCGGACATTTTTAATCACAACGTGATTTGAGATCTCCAATTATGCGCCACACTGTGAACCCACACCAAACAATAATGACAAACACATTTCAGGACAACCTAAACACAACAGACTCCCTTGCAGCACTAACTCTTCTGTTCTACAATATATCCTGGTGGTGGTATAGCTCGGTTGGCCGTGCCAGCAATTTGAGGGTTGCAGGTTCGATTCCCGCTTCTGCCATCCTAGTCACTGCCGTTGTGTCCTTGGGCAAGACACTTTACCCACCTGCTCCCAGTGCCACCCACACTGGTTTAAATGTAACTTAGATATTGGGTGTCACTATGTAAAGCGCTTTGAGTCATTAGAGAAAAGCGCTATATAAATATAATTCACTTCACTTCACTTCACCCTCCCCGCTACCACCAAACCCCGCCCCCCCCAACGCTGCCCACCTGAACCTGACCCCCCACACCTCAACCCCCAAACCCCCCTTCACCCCCAATCCCCCGAATTCTCAGGTCTCAAGGTTGACAAGTATGGGTTTTGAGCCAATCCGGTTTCCCCTGCAACTCACCTGTTGCAGTCCACGTGCAGGATGACGTGAGAGGCGCTGACGGCGACTGACACTTTGTGCCACTGGTCGTCAGCCAGGCTGTAGGGGAACACCTCAGTATGGGGCTGCTGGCCTTTGGTCCGGTAGTGAAGACGCACCTCGCTACGCTGCCCGCTGCTCTCCAGCTCCAGGTACCTGCAAACATCCAAAAGGGTGCACACGTCTCTTGACTGTCAACCGTTTGCATTGTATTAGTCGAGGGTACTCAAGCATAACGTCGCCGCATAGTTTTTGAAGTGCAGCGTCAGCAAAATAACAGCGAATCGTTAAAGTGAGTGACAGCGATGGAGGCATCTCATCGCCTCCGCCTTGACTCTGCAAAGGTTCAAAGGGATTAACAGACACACATGCCAGTGTGAAAACCAGGTTGATTTATTGGACGGATTTACTCTTCGCACGCTCTTCTTACGGACGCTCCTTGGAATTAGTTTGTGCTTTTGTTGCATGCAAATGTTTCCCGGGAAAGCTAGTCAGCATCGAGGAAGGTCATTACCATCCCGGCAAGCTCTGTCTTCTCAGGACTGACTTTTATGTACAAACTGCTCAATCTGTAGAAGAGGGGGGGGGGGCATTATGCGGGATGGCCGCGTTGTGATCACCCGACTAATGGGGAGCATCGGCCCGCTAACTGCAGTTACGGTCTCATCAGTTTTCCATCCACGATTACGAGCGCCACGTTTGGCTCGCTGATGGACTGTGAATAATACATTAGCATACGGGGTGGGAGGGGGGGTTTGCTCTTTTTGTTCGGGGCGAGAGTGTAAAACATGAAGAAAAAAAGCAAATGAAGATATTAAAACTTCAATCAATATGTGAGACATTGTGCTGATAGGGCTGTAATTATTCTCTACTTTGGGTGAGGACGCTCAATGTGCAGAAGCTATTAGCGCAGGGTTATTGAAATGGTGGAGAGGGGCGGTAAAATAAAAACGATAACGTTATGTGAATGCAGGGGAAAAAGTACAAACTCCGTCTCCATTTGAGTTGGGAAATTGGGTTAGAGGTAAATAAAAACAGAATACAATGATTTGCCAATCCTTTTCAACCCACATTCATTGGAATGCACTACAAAGACAAGATATTTGATGTTCAAACTCATAAACTTTATTTTATTTTCTGCGAATAAAAATTTACTCTGAATTTGATGGCTGCAACACGTGCCAAAGTAGTTGGGAAAGGGCATGTTCACCACTGTGTTACATCACCTTTTCTTTTAACAACACTCAATAAACGTTTGGGAACTGAGGAAACTAATTGTTGAAGTGGAATTCTTTGCCATTCTTGTTTTATGTAGAGCTTCAGTCGTTCAACAGTCCGGGGTCTACGCTGTCGTATTTTACGCTTCATAATGCGCCACACATTTTCGATGGGAGACAGGTCTGGACTGCAGGCGGGCCAGGAAAGTACCCGCACTCTTTTTTTTACGAAGCCATGTGTTGTAACACGTGCTGAATGTGGCTTGGCATTGTCTTGCTGAAATAAGCAGGGGAGTCCATGAAAAAGACAGCGCTTAGATGAGAGCATATGTTGTTCCAAAATCTGTATGTACCTTTCAGCATTAATGGTGCCTTCACAGGAGGGTAAACTACTCATGCCTTGGGCACTAATGAACCCCCATACTATCACAAATACTGGCTTTGAATTTTCCATCGATAACAGTCTGGTTGGTTCGCTTCCCCTTTGGTCCGGATGACATGATGTCGAATATTTCCAAAAACAATTTGAAATGTGGACTCGTCAGACCACAGAACACTTTTCCACTTTGCATCAGTCCATCTTAGATGATTTTGGGCCCAGAGAAGCCGGCGGCGTTTCTGGATGTTGTTGATCAATGGCTTTCGCTTTGCATAGTAGATTTTTAACTTGCACTTACAGATGTAGCGATGAACTGTATTTAGTGACAGTGGTTTTCTGAAGTGTTCCTGAGCCAATGTGGTGATATCCTTTAGAGATTGATGTCGGTTTTTGATACAGTGCCGTCTGAGGGATCGAAGGTCACGGTCATTCAATGTTGGTTTCCGGCCGTGATTTCTCCAGATTCTCTGAACCTTTTGATGATATTATGGACCATAGATATTGAAATCTCTAAATTTATGGCAGTTGCACTTTGAGAAACCTTGTTCTTAAACTGTTTGACTATTTGCTCACGCAGTTGTGGACAAAGGGGTGTACTTCACCCCATCCTTTCTTGTGAAAGACTGAGCATTTTTGGGAAGCTGTTTTTATACCCAATCATGGCACCCACCTGTTCCCAATTAGCCTGCACACCTGAGGGATGTTCCAAATAAGTGTTTGATGAGCATTCCTCAACTTTATCAGTATGTATTGTCAATTTTCCCAACTTCTTTGTCACGTGTTGCAAAAACATAATTTCCCAACTCATATGGAAACAGGGTTTGTACAAACAAAAAGCGCTCACAGCGGAGGCACAACTTGGACAAGGAACAAAAAACAATCCGAAGGAGAGCGTGCCTAACGCACGTGAAAGCAAAGGCAAACAACTTAGGATATGAAAAAACTCGCTATCTTTTGCATGACACATGAAACTAAAAAAACTCACTAGACTGTGGCTTGAATAAACAAAAACCTACTGTGGGACAAGGAACCAGCGTGAAACTATGGAATGGAAACAATCAGTGTCAGTAATGTCGCCAGCCCAACTACCTGGCAACTACAGGCTTAAATAATAATGTTATGATTAACAACAGGTGCGTGAGTCCGTACAAATGAGGCAGGTGAAACTAATGAGTTGTCATAGAAACTGAATGTTAATCAGTTTGAACATCAAATATGTTGTCTTTGTACCAAATTCAACTGAATATGGGTTGAAAATGATTTAAAGATCATTGTATTCCGTTTATATTTACATCTAACACAATTTCCCCAACTCATATGGAAAGGGGGTTTGTATTGCAGTTGACGCATATCACACCAGTTACCGTATTTCTCGGACCATACGGCGCACTTAAAATCCTTCTCTCAAAAATCGACAGTGCACCTATGGTACAGAATAATTGAGGCTGTGCTTATCAACCTCGAAGCTATTCTATGTGTTACAGGTTATAATGATAAGTGTGACCAGTAGATGGCAGTCAGACATAAGAGATACATGTAGGCTGCAAGATAAAGCCAGTGAACAACACCAAAACTTTAAATGTTAATGTGGGGGGGGGTTGGCCAGCGTGCTTGCAGGAGAAAAGATCACCGCCGCTGTCCATGGTGTTGAGGACGCGCACCATCGGGTAGGGGCGGGGCATATGCTGACAGCAAGACACAGCTGGCAGTTGATTAGATTTCACAGGTACGTGGTACGTGTTACGTTTTAATCTAATCACCTGTGGTGTTTAACAGTAGCGGTTGGGAGCCGAGAAAGGGAGAGAGACTTAGAGAGCATGAGAGAAAGGAGGAATGAAAAGTAGTGGGTCATGCAAATGCCCATCCATCCATTTTCAACTGAATATTCCCTTTGGGGTCGCGGGGGGCGCTGGTGCCTATCTCAGCTACAATCGGGCGGAAGGCGGGGTACACCCTGGACAAGTCGCCACCTTAACACAGCGCCAACACAGATAGACAGACAACATTCACACTCACATTCACACACTAGGGCCAATTTAGTGTTGCCAATCAACCTATCCCCAGGTGCATGTCTTTGGAAGTGGGAGGAAGCTGGAGTACCCGGAGGGAACCCACGCATTCACGGGGAGAACATGCAAACTCCACACAGAAAGATCCCGAGCCCGGGATTGAACCCAGGACTATTCAGGACCCTCGTATTGTGAGGCAGACGCACTAACCCCTCTGCCAAAGTGACAATCATTGGTACTTTAACTTTAACTCATGAATATATTTGTGTTTTTCTCATTTAGGATTTCCACTGTTAAACATTGAAATAATCCATCGACTGCTATGGTCATGTTTGTTAAAACTTTACTGTAACAGATTTATGAATGTACAATACGACCCCTCCTCCTATTTTATATATATATATATATATATATATATATATATATATATATATATATATATATATATATATATATATATATATATATATATATATATATATATATATATGTAGGTGTGGGAAAAAATCACAAGACTACTTCATCTCTACAGAACTGTTTCATGAGGGGTTCCCTCAATCATCAGGAGATTTTAATGGAAGCATTCACATACAATGGTTTATATAGAGCACAGAGTGGGTGGGTACTAGCAGGCGTAGGGTGTGGTGATTGGCTCATGTGTTACCTAGGAGGTGTTTCCGTCTATGGCGGCATGTTGAAATGATTTCACTGCGCTTGTTGAGGGATAATAGATCTGGATGATATATAATAAACAGTTTCTCTTTTAAGCATAGGTTGCATCTTTTATTACCACTGTTGTAAGGTGTGCTGGATGCAAAAATTTGCCATGTTATTGAATATTCAACATTATTGTCTTTGAGGTTCCAAATGTGTTTGCTGAGTTCTGTAGAATTCTGCAAAGTCTGGTTTCTAAAGGAGGCGTTGTGATTATTCCATCTTGTTTTGAACGCTCCTTCGGTTAATCCTACGTACGTGTCGGATGTGTTAATGTCCTTGCGTATTACCTTTGCTTGGTAAACGACTGATGTCTGTAAGCACCTTCCGTTGAGAGGGCAATCAGGTTTCTTGCGACAGTTACATTCATTATTGGTTTCAGAGTCGTTTAGTCTGGGGGTAGGCAGTCCTTTTGCAATTGCTTTGTTGTGGTTTGAAATGATTTGTTGCATGTTATTCATACAGCTGTAGCTCAATTTAATGTTGTTCTTGTTGAATATTTTTCTTAGGGTGTTGCCTTTGGGGAAGTGTTTGTCGATCAGAGTGAGGAACTTGCGGCCGATGTTGGTTGAGACGTCTTTGCTGAATGGCGGATTGTACCAGATGATGTTGTTTCGTTTTCTGCTCTTTTTTGGTTGGTTTCCTGGAGTGGGTTCATAGGTGAGGGTGAAGTTGTATCCGCTTTCATCAAGTGCTTTCTGGTACGGGGGGGTTGCTTGGTCGAATTCAGCTTTGCTGGATGACAGCATCGATAGCCTTTTATTAATTCCGGTAGGTATTCTTTTCGTGGTGGTGGGTGGGTGGTTGCTGTCGTGGTGCACGTATTGGAGTGTTGTGTTGGGTTTTGTGAATGGTTGGTAGCTGTTATTTCTCAGGTTGAAAGTGACGTCGAGGAAGTTGACGGTTTGCTTGTTGGCTTCAATCGTGATCCGTAGGCCGTTTTCTTTGAAGATTTGGCATATGCGCTTCTTGGTGATCTCGCTGCTCCTTGGCGAGGCGCGGCACACTGCCAGTCCGTCATCACGGTAAATACCAAGGTTCAGGTTGAGGCTAGCAAGCTGGGAGAGGAGGAAACTCCCAACGATTTCGCACGTTTCTGCTCCGTCAAAACTCCCCATAGTAACGTCAAATGTTGAATTGTTCTTTTTTTGCCATGGTGTACTGTTGTGGATGAGTATGGAGTTCTTTGCGTGGATGATGATGTTTCTTTCGTTGCCTATGATTGAGTCGTAGTCCGAGGCGAAGTTTAGTGCTTGGGTCAGTAGGTATTGCGTCATGGAAGGGTAAAATTCTTCGATGTCGAAGGAGATAAAGTTGTGTTGTTGTTTGTCTTGGATGTTGTTGAACCATTTGATTACTGCTGCTGTATTTCTCCATTGGTTGAGTGGTGTTTTGTCCTTGATTCTGTCCAGGATTATTTTGCTGATTTTTCCTATTTCGGATTTAGTTGGGTTTATTAGTCGGCATGTTGGGTTATTTGCGAAGTTGGGTTTGTCCTCAATGTCCAGTTCGGTTGCGATCCGCTT